>NC_134893.1:9245716-9260716 GCF_041734735.1 Babylonia areolata | reverse complement strand
AGGCTCTCCTTCAGCCCCGTAGAATTCTAGACCATGCTTTTTCTCATGTCGTATATATGTAGATCACACACCAAAGATCACACTCTCGTGGGGTCCTGAGAATATATATATATATATATATATATATATATATATGTGTGTGTGTGTGTGTGTGTGTGTGTGTGTGTGTGTGTAATATATATATATATATATATATATATATATATATATATATATATATATATATATATTCGTACGTATGGATATACTGTGTTAAACCAAGACCAGAAGTTGTTGAAAATTCAATTTTGGCGGAGATTTCACAACTCACACTCACACTCACACACAGCTTTAACACAAGCCGCGTACTTTCCAGCTTGTCCGGCTGAGAAGAAAACCCCGAGCAGTCATTATCGGGATAGCGCAGCACCACACTGAGCAGGGCACAGGAAGTAAGGTGAGGTGATACTGTCCCCCCCACCCCCCCGCCCCCCAATCCCCCCGAGATGGCCTGACAAGATCACTAACTGCTCCCCATAGGCCCCTTGTTGTCGGCCTTGGGGGTGGGGAGGGGGTTGGGCCAGGGGGTGGGGTGGGGGGGAGATAAGTGCGGTCCTTTATGGCTTTGCTGGGTTCAGCTCCCTGTGGCTGATGCTATCGGGTAAAAAGTGTGACCGCTGTGGTGGGTGACAAGGGGAGTTGGGTGGAATCCCGGCTGTGGTGGATTGGATTGCTTCAGGTGGGTTTGTCGGGGAGGTTTGGGATCCCCGATTGTCCGGGTGGTTGTATGCATGGACTGGTGACTTGGATGGAAAACATGAACCGTGGCAAAAAAATTGTTGACAGTTTTTTTCCCCCCGCGTTTTTCAACCGCTTTTGAACCCCTATTTTTCGCACCCCACCCCCTTATATCAGTTTTATCTTTACATTACACACACACACACACACACACACACACACACACACACCTGTGCTCCCGGGTGTGTGAATATCGTGCGCACGCGCGCCACTGCGCCGTGCACTAGCATGATACGTGTGTGCAGTTTGCTCAGCACAAACAGAAAAGGACCGACAACTCTCTCAAGCCGACTCATCCTACCTCGTTATTGCCCTCCCACTCCCCACCCCTCACCTGTAAAAATCCTCCTCTATTAGTGTCCCCCACCACTCCCGCCACTTCAAACAACTCCTACACCAAGACACCCAATACACCGAGCACTGTTCGTGCTGGCACGCACACTGACCCAGAACTAGCGGGCGTGAGGGAGGGGTGGGGTGGGGGGGGGGGGAGAGTGGCATTGGTGAAATTCCACAGCGGAAACCAAGACCGCCTGTGTGAACGAACCCGGCTCGATGGTAGTTCTGCTCACACATGTAGTAGATACTGGGAATACTAGTGTCTATGTCCTGTTGTACTGTATTGGTATCATAAGAGGCATAGAAAGGGCCGGCACTAATTGGCTGTAGGGTACTACACCTGCCCAGCTGGGCTCCAATACATGTCCACCCGACTGAGTGAGGCCCTAGGATCAGAAAGAGCTGATGGTAATTGGACCTCAGAAGAGATCTTGTTAGACAGCGGGGTTGTACGAACAGGTTGTTCAGCTAGCTGGCCAAGTCTCCCCTTATCCCCCACCTCATTCTCCTCCGCTCGCACCCCCACTCCCGTCCCGTCTCTCACAACCTGTGATCAGGCACACTGATGGCAGGTCTAAGTGGATTTCGTTCATTTATGAAGATTTATTGGCAAAGAGAATTCATGGAGTGGGTAAAGCGGGAAAACAAGTGGGTTGGTTGTCATTTCACGGGCGCAATAGCCGAGTGGTTAAAGTGTTGGACTGTCAATCTGAGGGTCCCGGGTTCGAATCACGGTGACGGCCCCTGGTGGGTAAAAGGGTGGAGATTTTTACGATCTCCCAGGTCAACATATGTGCAGACCTGCTAGTGCCTGAACCCCCTTCGTGTGTATATGCAAGCAGAAGATCAAATACGCACGTCCATGTCAGCGTTCGGTGGGGGTATGGAAACAAGAACATACCCAGCATGCACACCCTCGAAAACGGAGTATGGCTGCCTACATGGCGGGGTAAAAACGGTCATACACGTAAACGCCCAATCGTGTGCATATGAGTGAACGTGGGAGTTACAGCCCACGAACGCAGAAGAAGAAGAAGAAGAAAGATTTATCGGCAAAGAGAATTCACGGAGTGGGTAGAGCGGGAAAACAAGTGGGTTGGCTGTCACTGGATAAAGTATCGTAAGTCTGTCACGTACCACACCTCATCTCAAACCATTGTGTTCAACCCGTTCAGCTTGTAAGCTGGAGAAACACATCGGTTGAGCAGGAAAATCAGACAAGGGTAGTTCAGCAAACAAAATCTGGTTTTTTTTTAATGTTTAAAACATTTTTATTTTCGTAATTCGAAAACAAAGAAAGGATTTCTGTTTCAAGTGCGTCAGTCAGTGTCTCAGTGTTGAAATATAGTTGAGTTCATCAACTGTCGGCAGTGCAAATTTTTTTTTTTCAATGTGAATATATATTTGTTGTTGTTGTTGAAAAGACGAGTTTGCTTTTCTGGGGATCGAGTGGAAATCTTACTGGCGGCAGGTTCTAAGCACACGTGCCAATCACACTAACCATGGAAATGTACAATGGTCAATTTGTGTTGGAGGAAACAAGTCCTCCACACAGCATCAAGTCGTGTCAACATGATCCATATTTTTTCTCCCTTCGAGCAACTAGTTTTCCGACATTGGCACACAACGGGTAGCGTTTCCTTTTGGTCACTCGTATAAATTTATGTGTTCACTAAAACTGGTCGGTGTGACTTGCGGGCATATTTCTAAAGAGACCTTGATAGTATCCTTTTGTACTTGGGCACGTATTTCCCTGTGGACTGGCTTTATTGTGACATGTTTTATCGATGCTCTGACCCTCCCTTCCGTGTCTGGGTTGCTTTTGATGAATGACGTTATGCATCCGCATGCTCCAGCCTTCCCCTGCCCGCCTGTTTTAAAGAAAGGTCAAGCAGGTCCAGCGCCGTTTCAATGTGAATACATGCGGCTGGTTCCAAGTGTCGGGCCCCATCGCATTTGCTTTACGTTCCTGTCTTTCTTAGTAATAAGTCTGTGTTCGGTCGCAGTGAGTTAAAGTAGGTTTAAAGAGATGGCGTTCGGTGCACATTATATTCCATGTATTTTTTGGCATTGCGTTTGATATGTGAGTGCACGTGCGCGCTTCTCTCTCTCTCTCTCTCTCTCTCGTGTGTGTGTGTGTGTGTGTGTGTGTGTGTGTGTTATGGTCCAGTGACCTCCGTCCACTCAATTCCTTAACTGCTGAACTTGGCGAAATTAGATTTGTGTACCGTGAGTTTAGTGGAGTGATGGCCTAGAGGTAACGCGTCCGCGTAGGAAGCGAGAGAGAATCTGAGCGCGCTGGTTCGAATCACGGCTCAGCCGCCGATATTTTCTCCCCCTCCACTAGACCTTGAGTGGTGGTCTGGACGCTAGTCATTCGGATGAGACGATAAACCGAGGTCCCGTGTGCAGCATGCACTTAGCGCACGTAAAAGAACCCACGGCAACAAAAAGGTTGTTCCTGGCAAAATTCTGTAGAAAAATCCACTTCGATAGGTAAAACAAATAAAACTGCACGCAAGAAAAAATACAAAAAATGGGTGGCACTGTAGTATAGCGACGCGCTCTCCTTGGGGAGAGCAGCCCGAATTTCACACAGAGAAATCTGTTGTGATAGAAGAAATACAAATACAAATACAAAAAGGCAAACAACACTGCTGTGTGCTCTCATTGTTTCTTATTGAACAAAAGTAATTCAGTGCCAAGAGGAAGAAGTCCAGATGCAGAGTAGTGACAAGTCAGCTCTCTCGTCACAGTCAGGTGACAGCCCTTCACTGACTGGGGTCATTGTCAGCAGAAGTCAAAGGGTTAAACTTTACACCAAACGCCGCCGACTTCGACACTTGTCCTTCTTTATGGTGTGGGTAATGTGTGTGGTGTGTGGTGTGTGTGTGTGTTGGAGCTCATGTACGTTTATATGTATTTAACTGTGCTTTCATATCTGTGAAACTGCATGTTTGGTGCATATCTGTTATGCATGTGTGGGTGTATATGTGAATGTGTGTCTTCATGTTTTACATCTGTTTGCTTATTTATCATCATTGTTATTTATTTCTTTATTTATTTATTTATTTATTATTATTATCATTACTACCTTTTT
This sequence comes from Babylonia areolata, assembly GCF_041734735.1. Lineage (NCBI taxonomy): Eukaryota > Metazoa > Mollusca > Gastropoda > Neogastropoda > Buccinidae > Babylonia > Babylonia areolata. The sequence goes on along the minus strand of NC_134893.1, from coordinate 9,256,500 downwards.
ATATATAATTATTATTTATTTATTTATTTATTTGTGTAAGCTTATCTATTATTTATTCACCTTTTTCCCCCTCAAGGCCTGACTAAGCGAGTTGGGTCACGCTGCTGCAGGTCAGGCATCTGCTTGGCAGATGTGGTGTAGCGTATATGGATTTGTCCGAACGCAGTGACGCCTCCTTGAGCTACTGAAACTGAAACTGAAACTATGGTGATGAATACCGTCGATGACAACGATGCTGCTTGGAGGTCTGTTTTGGTTTTGTGACTGTATGCCTTTCATAACATTTCCATCACAGCGTCATCCAGGGCTGAGAGATTCAGACACCTGCAGTGTTGACTGAGGAAGTTGTCCTGTACTATCAGATTCATTAGTGGAGTGGATGGCACTGAGCTGTGTGTAGTCCAGTGGCCTTCGTAAGTGGCTACAGCGGTGCACACAACTCTTGAGCGCTTTGATCGAAGGGGCGAGGTCGGAAAAATCGTGTTGATATTTCGTGAGCCTCTTTCACAAAAAAGAAATAGACGAAATGCTTTGTTTTGTTGTTGTTGTTCGTCGTTTTCCATGGTCCATATTTTCTTTCAAATGATTTGAATTTTGTGAAACACGTTTTTAACTCAGGAGTACTCTACCGAGCTACACTCTCCAGAATTGTTTGGAAGACAGCACACTGCCCATGTTTCATAGTCTCACATAGAGTTTAAAATCAACTGACAGTATTCAACAGGCAGTTTTACACTGTTATCTATGGTATTCTTTACAAGACTGTTGTGCAGAAAGGCGGCAAAGATTATCCAAAGCACAAAATTGGTCTTTTACATCAATGAACCCTTTTGGTTTTCTTTCTTTTCTTTGGTCAAGCGCAGAAGCTATGAAAAATGACTGTCGATTCATTTCATGGTGAAGGGTCACCTGTTTTATGGCTTGTGACGAGAAGCGAACCCACGATCTTCTGACAGCTGACGATCTGTCAGCACTGACCTGTGGTCACAGCTGGATAAGTGTCAGGGCCAGTCCGGGCCCAGGGCTTTCAGGCTTTGATTGGGATCGCTGGAAAAGCTGTGACAGCCGCTTTATCTTTGTGAGGGTGATGGCGATATCCCATGGATGGCCTTGACTGAAGTCGTATTCTGGTGTGGATGAGTTACTGCTGCACTACGAACTCTCTCTCTCCCTCACACACACACACACACACACACACACACACACACACCACACACACACACACACACACACACACACACACACACACACACACACACACACAGAATCCAATTTTTTGACACAGTCGAACAGCTTTCAAACAACCCCGTCTTTCCTCCTGAAAGCCCACGGCGCCCACACGATTTTTCTCACAGTGAGAGAAATTGTGGGATTGCGAGAAATTGTGGTCACACACACTCACTCACTCACTCACCCATTCACGCACTCACTCACTGACATACACATACAGTCACAGTTTTTGTTTTTAAACCAGGTCTGTGTCATCACCTTCACCGTCTTTTGTTGATGTTTTCGCTTACGCCACTGTCATTATCATGATCGTCGTTGTCGTTTCCCCCATTTCCCGTTTCTTTTTATCTCTCTCATTTTTTTCTCTCTTTGATTTGCATTGGGAAAAGACAAGAAACCAACTCCGATGATAAAAGAAATATTTAAAAAAAAAAAAAATAATAATGGGCATTCCCACGATTTCTCGCAGTTGAGAGAAAATGTGGGATGGGAACGACCACGATTTTTCGCAATCCCGCGATTTCTCCGAAAGTGAGAGAAATGGTGGGATTACATCCCCTCTCCTCTCTCTCTCTCTCCTTCTCTCTCCTCCCCTCTCTCTCTCTCTCTCTCTCTCTCTCTCCTCCCCTCTCTCTCTCCCTCTCTCTCTCTCCTCCCCTCTCTCTCTCTCCTCCCCCCTCTCCCTCCCTCTCTCTCTTTCCCCCTCTCTCTCTCCTCCCCTCTCTCTCCCTCTCTCTCTCTCTCTCTCTCTCTCTCTCTCTCTCTCTGTCACCGTTACTTTTACCCGTCTCATATTGTTTTCTTTGCTGAAAGGATAGTAGTGTCAGTGGCAATAACACAATCTCTCTCTCTCTATCTCTCCCTCTCTCTCTTTCTCTTTCCGTTATGTGTCCTTTACACACACAACTGCAGTGTATAAGAACATCAACTGTTTGTCCACCATTTATAATAATTATTATAAACAAAGAAACAAATAGCCTATGGCGAAAGGAAAACTAACTGCACACACGTGCATATTATCTCACATTTCTTTCTTTTTTTCTTTTTTAAATCTTAGAAGTAGTTCTTCAATTCATAAGACGATGGTTCATTTCTCTTTTAACTCTCTCCATACGAACGACGAAAGAGACGACGTTAACAGCGTTTCACCTCAATTACCATCATCAAAATATTGCAAGTGGAAGGCTCTTATACTGAAGAGGTGAATGTTGACAAAGAATACCACAATTCTGACGACGGAAGCTAAAGTTTGGGTCATTCAGACACCCACTGGACATCCGAGGGGTCTGTGTCGAGGAGAAGAGAGGACTGGCCGTACTGAGTGAGTTAAAATGATACTGTTGATATTGTCATATGTTTAAAAAAAAAGTGTATTTCAATATTGAAACTTAAGTTAACTGCTTCCCCTCACTCTGCCTTTGGAGGAAGTTTCAAAGAAATAACTTTGCATAATCATAGTCTTATTTATGAACTTTTTTTTTTGTTGTTGTTGTCAATGGCTGCTTTCATGTCAGATATCAGTTTACTGTCGTTCTACACACGTGGCGACACCACTAAAACGCCTTCAAAAGGAAGCCCCCGTAGAGGCCTGACGTACAATAACCACACGAGCTGACAAGGATTTACTGTGTGTTTATGCAGTCCTTGGAACAGGTGAATGGGACAGACTTTATCTTCACCAGTATACTTTCTGCACCATTTAAGTGGAATGGTTTGTACGTATGGGTATGTCAAGATGGAGTGGCGTGTTTATATCGTTACACTTTGTTGGGTTTTTTATTTAATTTCTTTTTAATTTTTTTTAGTTATAGTGTTATTACTACTCCAACGTAATACCGCACATTTCTTCCAACAATTCGATATAACAAAAAAAAGGGGGGAAAACGTTTGTAGTTTGGGGTATAATACATACACCATCATAAACTACGTATGATAGGGTCGTCTTTTTCCTGAAAGTTATTTGAATTGAATTGCTCGACGTGGTAGTAGTGTGCAGACTAAAACGGAACATAATATTCCTAACAACGGCTTTGTCGGTAGGAAATCTCGGAACAAGCATCAGAACGAAGACACAGGAATGGTACAAAATGTTGCTTTATCACACACACACACACACACACACACACACACACACATATATATATATATATATCAATATCATACACACACACACACACACACACATATATATATATATATATATATATATGTGTGTGTGTGTGTGTGTGTGTGTGTGTGTGTTTACACAAATATGGTGACACCACAGTACTACAAACTACTACAGTGCCAAAGATAACAATATCAAGCATGTCGCCGAATGATGATTGAATCGCCATCACTTCCACTGAACAGGAAATGGGGGCAGAAAGTTGAAACAAGAAAATTGGCAGGGACAGATTAATGGGTGTGTGGAAATTCACGCCAATGGGGTACTTTTCCCCACGGGCAAGCAAAACTCCACCGGCCAAACAATGGTGTCAAGTTAATAATGACCCGCCTGGGAAGGGATGATGAGGTAAACAGGGGTGACAGTAATGTGGGGGTATAAGAGACGGTGGAGGAGGAGTGGTGGAGGAGGAAAGGAGGAGGGACGGACTTAGGTTGCCAAGGTATGTTAATAATAATAATAATAATGGATACTTATATAGCACACTATCCAGAAATCTGCTCTAGGTGCTTTACAAAAACGCTTTGTTAACATAAAACATTACATCTATGTTACATACTGTCACAACCCGTAAGGGGTTAGCCATGAACCCCCGCCCCTTCCCAGACTAACTAACGTCCCAACAACACAACCACGGAGACAGAAAAGTTCAGCTCGTTTTACTATGGTCATGTAAACATACATAAATAAATGAACGCCTCAAACCCAATCATTACTCACACACACACACACACAAAATAAAATAAAATAACCTCTAACTACTGCACAATACAATTTGCTGTCAACTGCAGCGCCAGTTCTGCTCAAACACGAAGCCAGAGTTCAGACATTTGCTGACAGCCAAAGACGGACCACGCTGGTAGTCGCTGGCTGGAGCTGGTCGGGCAAGAGGGACAGTGGGAAAGTGGGAGCGGGAACGGGAGCGGGAGTGAGGGAGTTTCGGGGTGACACGTTAGAAGGGGGACGAGGACCATTCCAGGCTTGTCCCGGAGACCCGTCGAAGGCAGTGGCACGGAAGGGAGGGAATCAGGAAAACCTGTCACCAGGGGCCGAGGTCTTGTCGGGTGCGTAGCAACGTTACGCATTGGCGGAGGCCGTACGTACAACGTTGCCCCTAAAGAGGATGGGCATGGCGTGTGCGGAACGTAAAATTTGCTGCTACGTTCGACGTTCCTTTACGACAGCTCCCCCCCAGGCGTAAACCTATGCGTAGAACACGTGTCAGGAAGAAACATGGCGAACAGAGTATACTTTAGGTTACTGATGCGTCGAAATTTCAGACGTCAACGGATTCTGCGTGACCGTACCAATCCGTTTGATGTTTATGATGTGGACCTGTTTGCTAGGTTTCGTTTTCGACGGGAAGACATCGTTACTCTCGTCGACATATTTGGAGATGAGCTGGAGCATCCCCTCCAGAGAGGAGGTTCGCTACCTCCGTTGATGCAAGTGTTAGTTGCATTGCGTTTTTTGGCAACAGGGGGATTTCAGCGAGTGATTGGGGATTTGTTCCAAATTGACAGACGGACAGTAGCAAGAGTTATTGATCGATTCTCCTCAGTGTTGTCTAGAAGACTGGGGGAATTTGTTAAGCTTCCTGTTTCACAGAGAGAAGCTGATGTGATGAAAGACAGGTTCTACCAGATTGCACGTTTTCCCAATGTACTTGGCTGCATAGACTGTACACATATTCCAATCATTGCACCTGTGGTCAACGAATTTGAATACGTCAACCGCCACGGCAACCACACAATTAATGTGCAGCTCATCTGCAATGCAGATATGGTGATCATCAACTGCATTGTGCGTTGGCCAGGGTCAGTGCATGACTCTCGCATTTTGCGTGAAAGTAATCTTTTTCGGAACTTTGAAGGACCACAGGCTCCACTTCAGGGTGTATTCCTTGGAGACAGTGGCTATATGATTCGCCCTTGGCTCTTGACTCCAATCCTCAACCCGGACGGCTGAGGATGTATGTATTCACACATACATAATATGTCTTCTGAATCAAAGTTGTACAAAGGCTACATTTCTAAGAAATCCATGAGAAACAACACATATGTAGAGTTTGTAATCTTACCATGTTAGTAGCATGCACATTGAATAGCTGTTCTTACCCTGAATCACCAAATACCATTCAGAGAGAGAGAGAGGGAGACAGAGAGAGACAGACAGAGAATACTTACGCTTTATTCCTTCTAGAAGACATGTCTCGTCCCCCAGAATGTCCAAAACGACATCGTGCCACCACGGAATGTCAGGAAGAGGACCGCCACCCGTGGGAGGGTTTTTCAGTTTGCTGCGGAGACGGATGGCATTGAGTCGAAGATCGGACCTTTTTTTTTTCACTTTCTGGGTCGGCCTGTGTGTTTTTCCTCTGGCATTGACACAGTTTGCAATATCCTCCCAGAGTTGTTGCTTTTTTTTTTTTAACCGTCACTGCGTTGTTCAGCCTGCAGAACAAGGCTGAAGCATGTTCTTTAACAAGCTCCAGCAAACAACGAATCTCCTCTTCCGTAAAATTTGTCGTCCTCTGTCTTGAGCTTTCAGTTTGGTCTTCCATTTTAGCAAGAGCAAGAGGACGAGATGTGCAGCGGAAACGGTTTTCCCGTTCGCTTTAGCTATTTTTAGCTTAACGTCATACGTACGCTTCACAACGCACGACGTAGCTCCGCGAGCAACTAAGTATGTGTCATGACCACACATTTACGCATTTGCGGAACTACGTCGTGCGTTGGCTTTCCGCGTTCGTAAGTTGATGCGTAACTGTCTTGATGTACGCATCCGACAAGACCTCGGCCCCAGGTAAATGGGCACACCGCTGCCCAGGGTGAAACACAGACCCACACACACAGAAAGAAGGGGGTGACAACGCACACACCCCACTACTTCTGTAGGACGACACCCAACAGCTCCCTCGCTGGAATGGTGACCCGTCTCTTGACAGAGCGTGGCATCAAAAGCCCAGAGAAATCTTTCTCTCCCCACCATATAGACTTCTGAACTCACTCAGAGTTCACAAACCGTTCAGGAGAAGGGACATGACATACACATATCCTCAGATATGCACGTGTAAAAGCATGAAGGGGGAGAGAGGGGGTGAAGGAGAGGGATGGAAAGAGGGGGAGAAGGGAGAGAAAGAGAGGAGAGGGAGGGAGAGAAAGGGGGAGAAGGGATGGAAAAGAGTTGCACATGAACACAAGCATATCAACCGTCACGAGCCGTGACACATACACACACCAAAATATGACTACACACACACACACACACACACACACACACACACTGCGTACATACATTTTAACAATACACGTGTATCTAACAGCTACCCTAACACATACGGACACATAGGCAGGCACAAACTTACATAAACGCACGCTCACACAATACACATTCATATACATGCATGTAGTTAACATAGTCAAGCACAGCTAACGCAAAGGAAGTGGACCTGCCACAATTGAACTTACTGCTGAGGGAAAAGGTGAGTATGTTCAGCTGGTTGAGCGCAGAGCTCGCAAGTAAAAACGTTGCGAGATTGAATCAGAGACACATTGCAAGTTTGAATCACAGCCACCCAACAACAGAATTATTGGTATCGTCGCTGCTGCCTATTTTAACGTGTTGATATCGTTCAGGTGGTGTCAGTGTGGCGTTAGATATAGCCTCCTACCCTACCCCCCAACCCCAGAACCCGACCCCCCATTTTCCTGGTATGGTTATTCCCGTCGGTCATATCACCTGAGGTTAGAGGGGGGGGGGGGGATGTTTAGTCGACGTTTAAAATATATCGAAGGTAATGAATGGGATTAAGCGAGATGGAAGTCAAACAGGTACCGCTGTTCAGTTGTACGGAAGTGAACGTTCTCCACAGTGTCGCTGTACCCCACAGCAGTCAGGGCTGCGGGCAGGTCCTGTCCACTGTCGTGTCCACTCCACTAGGGCTGACCACTGAAGCCTGTCGTGTATGCGGTCCAGCCCTCACTGGTCAACTCGCTCTGAACATTGTTCAAACACCGTCTGTGACTGACCACTGACCAGGCCAGTTGACGGTAATTGACACCACGTATGTCGGTCTACACACACACATACACACACGTGCTCACGCACAGATGCACACACGTACGCAAGCGCGCGCGCACACACACACACACACACACACACACACGCATACTTACATACACACATACATATATACATGTTCACACACACACACACACACACACACACACACACACACACACACACTTATACGCGCACGCACTCACTCATACAATTACACACACGCACACTTACAAATATGCACACACGCACGCAAGCACGCACGCGCGCGCACACACACACACACACACACACACTCACTCACACAACACACACACACTCACACAACTCACACACACACTCTCACACAACACACACACACACACACACACACACACACACACACATACGGGTTCCAAGGTAGGGACACCTCAAACCAAACCAAACACACACCTGACTCAAGTCTTTCTGTCCATTGTGTGACGGTGTGAGGAAAGGAGTGTTGGTCGGTGTCAAACAGACCCACCACACCCATCTTTTGTAGGGCCACTGATCCCCTTTCCCCTCGGCCCTCCCGTTTCTCTGTCTAGGTTTCCGATGAGAATTGACCCGTCTCGGCAGAGGCCCCTAGCTCCCAGCAAAGCCTTCTGTATAAACACGTGCTTGTCAAGACCTTTAAGGAGGCTAGACCAGGTGACCGCTGCTGTAGCAGCTTACAGCTTGAACAGAACATGGCAAGACAAGAGAGGCAAGGCCTTCACTTTAAAAAAAAAATCCAAGCTTTTTATGTATTGAGTATAATTTCAAAATGTAATGTTTAAGATGAGAAAGATCAGTTTAAAGCAAATTAAGTCCACTAACATTAATTACAAAGTAATTTCCCTTTTTTACTACTGCACCAAAACGTTTGCAAAATAAATAAAACTTCCATGCTTAGCAAAAGAAGTTCCTGATTGAACAGAAAATGATAATAATGACTGCTCTTGTTGTTGGGTCAGAATATCAGATCAAAGTGCCAAGTTTAGAGAATACAAAAAATATAAATATAACAGTAACTGCAGTTTGCATATAATTAGGCTTCTTTTTTCTTTTCTTTTCTTTTTTTTTTTGGTGCCCATCCCAGAGGTGCAATATTGTTTTAAACAAGATGACTGGAAAGAACTGAATGTTTCCTATTTTTATGCCTAATTTGGTGTCAACTGACAAAGTATTTGCAGAGAAAATGTCAATGTTAAAGTTTACCACGGACACACACACACACACACACACACACACACACACACACACACACACACACACACACACACACAACCGAACACCGGGTTTACACAAGTGAGTCAAAAACGAATAAAGGCGAGGAAACAACTCGATCGGTTTCGGTTTTGCAAGAAAATGTAGAACACTGTCTTAGCAGATAAATTTTGCTTTCCGTTTCGCAGAAGCAGTAAAATGTTGACAGCATTTTTTTTTCACAGTGTGTTTAGGTGTACTGTTACTGTTCCGAAGTGAAACAAGTTAGTGACTCAGTGACACCAGTCTACCTTCAAAGGCACGTATGGGTTCATATTATCACCACCACCTGTCACAGTCTTTTTCAAAATCATGCTGTATTCCTCCTCCTTCTTCTTCTTCGTTCGTGGGCTGCAACTCCCACGTTCACTCGTATGCACACGAGTGGGCTTTTACGTGTATGACCGTTTTTACCCCGCCATGTAGGCAGCCATACTCCGTTTTCGGGGGTGTGCATGCTGGGTATGTTCTTGTTTCCATAACCCACCGAACGCTGACATGGATTACGGGATCTTTAACGTGCGTATTTGATCTTCTGCTTGCATATACACACGAAGGGGGTTCAGGCACTAGCAGGTCTGCACATATGTTGACCTGGGAGATCGTAAAAATCTCCACCCTTCACCCACCAGGCGCCGTCACCGTGATTCGAACCCGGGACCCTCAGATTGACAGTCCAACGCTTTAACCACTTGGCTGTTGCGCCCGTCATGCTGTATTCCAAACCCTTACCAGCTCGTAGGGTAAGGCATATTTCCCCCCTTTTTTTAAAATTAATTTTAGCAGAAATGTTGTAGCATAATGGATTAGTCCACACGCTTGGACACCTTGAAACTGACACTGCTGTATCGTTAATACACACTGACTGTGCGGGTTAGAGATGATTTTTTTTGTTTTTTGTTGGTTAATTTTTTTTTTATCCTGCAACTTGAAAACGAAGAGCTATTACCGGTTTCTTCATGAATTAAGGGCACTACCCGTTTGACGTTCCCGACTACACTCAGTGGAATCCAACAATGACCGAATCTCCCTGAAGATATTTTGACAAGCTACGCGGTCAAAGGACGGAACCGTCTTTTGTGCTGTTGTGGAGTTTAACGACCTCTTCGGTTTGTGCCGTTATTGTGGTCAGTGCTTGAAGGTTTGGTGAAGGTTTCGTTTCGCGAAGGACTTGAGTCTTGGGGCCTTCAGCGTCTGCAGGGTCCTTCAGAAACGTCACAGTAGTTTCCCTTAGGGAATAGGGGAATATCCCGGGATAGGCCTGACGTAGGTAGTGATACAGATGGGGGAGCGAGCGGTGGTGGGGATTTGGGGGTGGCGGACACAAAGAGTTTGACAGGGCCATGTTTGGGTTTCATTTGAGTGAGTGAAGTCGTTACGTGGATTTGAGGACGTGCCGTTAGGCTTGAGGAAGGGCGTGTGTGTGTGTATGGGGGGGGGGGGGGGGGGGGGGAGGGAGGCGGGGGGGAGGAGGGGGTGGCGGGCTGGGGCGAAGCTGCTGACCATGGGAATGAATAATTCTGTCCCAAGATCTCTGGGAATATATATATGTATGTGTGTGTGTGTGTGTGTGTGTGTGTGTGTATGTGTGTGTGTGTAGTATTTATTTTATTTTATTTTTTGAAATTGGTTAATTTATCAATGATGTTGGTAATTCATTTCTACCTGACGAACGCACGTATTTATTGATTATGTGCTACGTTTTGGTTTTACGCCCAGGGTGTCATGCAAAGTTATTCACAGTAAACAGGTGATCAATGGGAAGCTGATTAATTAAAAGTGCAGGATACACGTAATGGGTGACCACAAATTGCTTTAATAGCACACTTCGCTAACACACAACAGAAAACAAACGAATAAAAGAATAGCAGTTTCAGTAAAATAGAAAATATTGTGTTCATAAGAATACGTGAATACGTAAGTAGTTGAATGAAGGGGGTGGGGGGGGGGGGGGGGGGGGAGGAGTTCTGGGTGATGTATTGTTGACATGCTCTGTAATGGAAAAGGACTCTGATTCTGCCGTCACACACACACACACACACCAGTGATAGCAGAC
>NC_134893.1:9240716-9243216 GCF_041734735.1 Babylonia areolata | reverse complement strand
TTCTTTTGTGCAGCTTAGCGGACCGCGAGTTTCAGTTTTGATTAACTCTCTCCATACGAACGGCGAAAGAGAAGACATTAACAGCGTTTCACCCCAGTTACCATCATCAACATATTGCAAGCGGAAGGCTCTCATACTGAAGAGGTGAATGTTGACAAAGAATACCACAATTCTGACGACGGAAGCTAAAGGTTGGTTCATTAACTCTCTCCATACGAACGGCGAAAGAGACGACGTTAACAGCGTTTCACCCCAGTTACCATCATCAACATATTGCAAGCGGAAGGCTCTTATACTGAAGAGGTGAATGTTGACAATGAATGCCACAATTCTGACGACGGAAGCTAAAGGTTGGGTCATTAACTCTCTCCATACGAACGGCGAAAGAGACGACATTAACAGCGTTTCACCCCAGTTACCATCATCAAAATATTGCAAGCGGAAGGCTCTCATACTGAAGAGGTGAATGTTGACAAAGAATACCACAATTCTGACGACGGAAGCTAAAGGTTGGGTCATTAAGACACCCAATGAACATCCGAGGGGTCTGTGTAGAAGAGAAGAGAGGACTGGCCGTACTGAGTGAGTTAAGGCGGCGTCAAAGCGTGTGCGGACTAATCCATATATGCTGCACGACATTTGCAAAAGGGAACTGGAGAGCAGATGTCTGTTGGCCGACGCGAAAACTCAACGTGCTGGTCAGGCCTTGAAAGTCTGTCATGTGTGTAGGTATGTGTGTAAGTGTGTGTGTGTGTGTTGGGGGGTGGGGGGGGGGAGTGAGGTGTGGGAGGGGGGAGGAGGTGTCGGGCAGGGCGGGGGTGGGGGGGGGGGTATGTGTATGTATGTGTATGCATGCCGTGCATGTGCGTGCGTGTATTTGTGTGTGTGTGTTTGTGCTTGTTTGTGTGTGTGTGTGTAGTAGTAGTAGTAGTCTTCAGTTTAACGCCTTCCACTTTAAGAGAGAGAGAGAGTGCGTGTGTGCTTGTTTGTATGTTATGTGTGTGTGTGTGTTTGTGCTTGTTTGTATGTGTGTACGTGGTGTCGTGCGTGCATGCGCGTGTGTACGTGTGTGTGTATGTGTGCCAGTGTGTGTGTGTGAGTATGTGTGTTCGTGTGCACGCAGGAAGGAAGTGGGAAGGTAATATCCAGTATATATATATACCAGACACCTTACTAGGCGTGTTGCCAGTGCTCGGCTTACATAATAGCTGTGTGGCCTGTTGGCTTTGGATGTGCATTAGGGCGAAACGAACATGACTCTTCACTATTTTACAAGATATAGAGGTGCGCGCGCGCGCGCGTGTGTGTGTGCGAGTGTGTGTGTGTGTGTGTGTGTGTGTGTATAATGGTTGTGTTTGTGTCTGTGTGTGTGAGTGTGTGTGTAAGGGGTTGTGAGTGGTTTGGAGAGTCGAGCAACAAGATCAGCAGTATCACAAAGCGAACTAAAGCAGGGGCCAAGTAGGAAAACAAAGGAGAGGGCTAGAGTGCAAGAGAAAAAGGTCGTTGACTTACTGCGGTGTGTCACACTGTTTATGCTAACTTGAACCATGGGTGTACATTTATGTCTGCGAGCATGTGTGTGTGTGTGTGTGTGTGTGTGTGTGTGTGTGTGTGTGTGGCTTGTAACCCACCCCTCTCGCACACTCATGTATATATGCTCATTTGTTAATGTGCAGACACACACGCACACACACGCACACACGTGCGCACACCCACCTACCCACCACTAAACACATCAGGTACGCATGCACGCACGCACGGCATGCACACTCACGCACACACCCCACACTCACACCCCCCTCGCCCCCCTCCACCCCCCTCCACCCCCACACACTTGGAGAAAGTGGCAAGCAAACAGAAACCGACAGACGAAACCAGCAGCAACAGAAAGACAAATCAGCCACTGAGACAGGCAGACAGACGAACAGACAAGACAGTTTAGTTTTTGGCAGAGGTCTCCCCATGCCCTTTAAATCACCCCGTACACCCTCTGCCCACCCCACCATCCCCCGCCCCAGATACTTACCTCCCCCCCCCCCCCATCCCCTCGCGACCGCCCACAGTCAGGTCGCCACCTTTCACTTCTCAGCCATATAAATCGTGCCGGTTACCTCTCCCGCTTTAACTTTGTAAACATTTGACGGTTTAAACAGCGATTTTTTTTCTCTCTTCTTCCCTTCCTCCTCCCCACCTTCTCCCTCCCACTTCTAATCGACTTCATTCACTTGACACTGAGAACTGTCCTCCACCCCCCTCCCCTTCCCTCCCCACCCCCAAGTCCGGACTCTCTCCCTCCCCGGCCTCCGGTGCATATACTTTTTGCTTCGCACAGGGGAAAAAAAAGAAGAAAAAAAAAAGATTGACTCAAGGCGTGCAGCAAGAAAGCACATAAAGTTTCAGTCTGTGTGTGTGGCAGTAACTGATTGATCTGCAATCACAGTTGTAAGCTGGCAACGCACGGCTGATTGGGGGGTGGGTGGGGGGCGGTGGGGGGGGGTTG
>NC_134893.1:9213216-9225716 GCF_041734735.1 Babylonia areolata | reverse complement strand
GCCTCTGTTGTCTGAAAAAGGGAAAATTTAAACTGAAAACACTGAGTGTGTGTGTGTGTGTGTGTGTGAACTCATCTTCAGCAGTGTAGCGTAATGAATCTGACAGTAAATGGGTTTGTGTCCATTGAACACGCTGGTGGTTTATTGACGATATTATTGATCTAGAAGCCGATATTATGACCATTAAATATTTATGTTTACATGTGTATGATCAAGACGACCAGATTTGTTTAATTCATATTTCATTTTTTTTCAAAATATTTATTTATCTTTTATTGCAGTCAATGGGAGGATATAAACTGAATACCAAGAACCTGTAGAAATATGTAATATTCACAGAAACAACACATAAGAGAACAGCTTCATCTATCCTCACACCCCGTCTCTGAAAAAAGAAGAAGAAAAATGACAAAACAAATGACTGCGTTACGGGTATCGGGTTGATCGACATAGAAGTGCGATATCAAGTTTCTTGTTGTTCATCTCTATGTAACCCCTCGGCTAAGCCTCTGTTTTCGAAAACAGGTGAACTTTAAACTTACAGCCTGTTTGAAGGTGGGTACCCACAACGAAGTAAGTGGACGAATAAAGCAATTGATGTGACAGTTATGACTCCAGGTTTGTTACAAAACAAAGACAATACCCACTAATTATCTACGCACCTTTTTTCTACAAAATTATGCAAACATTTAAGTGCTGAACTTTTGCATACCCATCCATTCATGTGCTTGTGTCAAAGCAGGCCCCTCTCTATCAGATATATAACAATAATAATGATAATAATAATGATAATTAAATGATAATGAACTGCTCTTCTATAGTGCTGTTCCCTTACAGAGGCTCACGGAGCTTCACAAAATAAATATAACAATATATATAATTATACAAACAATATCTGATTAGTGAATATATAGAAAAGAAAGAAGAAAAAAAAAAAGAGGACGGCGCCAGGGGTATCGGGTTGAATCACATGGAAACGTGATAGACCTGTTGTAGGTAACTCGATGTAACCTCTTGGCTAAGCCTCTGTTGTCTGAAAAAGGGAACATTTAAACTGAAAACACTGAGTGTGTGTGTGTGTGTGTGTGTGTGTGTGTGTGTGTGTGTGTGTGTGTGTGTGTGTGTGTGTGTGTGTGTGTGTGTGTGTGAACTCATCTTCAGCAGTGTAGCGTAATGAATCTGACAGTAAATGGGTTTGTGTCCATTGACCACGCTGGTGGTTTATTGACGATATTATTGATCTAGAAGCCGATATTATGACCATTAAATATTTATGTTTACATGTGTATGATCAAGACGACCAGATTTGTTTAATTCATATTTCATTTTAGTTTTTCAAAATATTTATTTATCTTTTATTGCAGTCAATGGGAGGATATAAGCTGAATACCAAGAACCTGTAGAAATATGTAATATTCACAGAAACAACACATAAGAGAACAGCTTCATCTATCCTCACACCCCGTCTCTGAAAAAAGAAGAAGAAAAATGACAAAACAAATGACTGCGTTATGGGTATCGGGTTGATCGACATAGAAGTGCGATATCAAGTTTCTTGTTGTTCATCTCGATGTAACCCCTCGGCTAAGCCTCTGTTTTCGAAAACAGGTGAACTTTAAACTTACAGCCTGTTTGAAGATGGGCACCAACAACGAAGTAAGTGGACGAATAAAGCAATCGATGTGACAGTTATGACTCCAGGTTTGTTACAAAACAAAGACAATACCCACTAATTATCTACGCACCTTTTTTCTACAAAATTATGCCTACATTTAAGTGCTGAACTTTTGCATACCCATCCATTCATGTGCTTGTGTCAACGCAGGCCCCTCTCTCTCAGATATATAACAATAATAATGATAACGATAATAATAATAATAATAATGAACTGCTTTTCTTAAGCGCTGCTCCCTTACAGAGGCTCACGGAGCTTCACAAAATAAATATAACAATATATATAATTTTACAAACAATATCTGATTAGTGAATACATAGAAAAGAAAGAAGAAAAAACAGAGGACGGCGCCAGGGGTATCGGGTTGAATCACATAGAAGCGTGATAGACCTGTTGTAGGTAACTCGATGTAACCCCTTGGCTAAGCCTCTGTTGTCTGAAAAAGGGAAAATTTAAACTGAAAACACTGAGTGCGTGTGCGAAATCATCTTCAGCAGTGCAGCGTTATGAATCTGACAGTGAATGGTTTTGTGTCTTTTTAGTCCATTGAACACGCTGGTCAAAAACATGATACGATATTGTTGATCTAGAAACCAATATTATGACCAGTAAATATTTATGTTTACATGTGTATGATCAAGATGGCCAGATTTGTTTAATTCATATTTCATTTTATTTTTTCAAAATATTTATTTATCTTTTATATCAGTCAATTGGAGCATATAAGCTGAATACCAAGAAGCTGTAGAAATATGTAATCTTCACAGAAACGACACATAAGAGAACAACTTCATCTATCCTCACACCCCGTCTCTGAAAAAAGAAGAAGAAAAATGACAAAACAAATGACTCCGTGATGGGTATCGGGTTGATCGACATAGAAGTGTGATATCAAGTTTCTTGTTGTTCATCTCGATGTAACCCCTCGGCTAAGCCTCTGTTTTCGAAAACAGGTGAACTTTAAACTTACAGCCTGTTTGAAGGTGGGTACCAACAACGAAGTAAGTGGACGAATAAAGCAATCGATGTGACAGTTATGACTCCAGGTTTGTTACAAAACAAAGACAATACCCACTAATTATCTACGCACCTTTTTTCTACAAAATTATGCCTACATTTAAGTGCTGAACTTTTGGGTATCCATCCATTCATGTGCTTTTGTCAAAGCAGGCCCCTCTCTCAGATAATAACAATAATAATCATAACGATAATAATAATAATAATAATGAACTGCTTTTCTATAGCGTTGCTCCCTTACAGAGGCTCACGGAGCTTCACAAAATAAATATAACAATATATATAATTATACAAACAATATCTGATTAGTGAATACATAGAAAAGAAAGAAGAAAAAACAGAGGACGGCGCCAGGGGTATCGGGTTGAATCACATAGAAGCGTGATAGACCTGTTGTAGGTAACTCGATGTAACCCCTTGGCTAAGCCTCTGTTGTCTGAAAAAGGGAAAATTTAAACTGAAAACACTGATGCGTGTGCGAAATCATCTTCAGTAGTGCAGCGTTATGAATCTGACAGTGAATGGTTTTGTGTCTTTTTAGTACATTGAACACGTTGATAAAAAAAACATGGTTTATTGACGATATTGTTGATCTAGAAACCAATATTATGACCAGTAAATATTTATGTTTACACGTGTATGATCAAGATGGCCAGATTTGTTTAATTCATATTTCATTTTAGTTTTTCAAAATATTTATTTATCTTTTATTGCAGTCAATGGGAGCATATAAGTTGAATACCAAGAAGCTGTAGAAATATTTAATGTTCACAGAAAGCACATGTAAGAGAACACCTTTATCCATCCACACACCCTGCTTCTGAAAAAAAGAAGAAAATGACAAAACAGAGGACTGTGCAGTGGGCATCGGGTAGACC
This sequence comes from Babylonia areolata, assembly GCF_041734735.1. Taxonomy (NCBI): domain Eukaryota; kingdom Metazoa; phylum Mollusca; class Gastropoda; order Neogastropoda; family Buccinidae; genus Babylonia; species Babylonia areolata. Next base: position 9,222,146 of record NC_134893.1, on the reverse strand, counting down.
GACATAGAAGTGTGATGGCAAGGTTCTTGTTGTTCATCTCGATGTAACCCCTCAGCTAAGCCTTCGTTGTCAAAAACAGATGAACTTTAAACTTAAAACCTGTTTGAAGTTGGGTACCTGTAACGAAATCAAATGACGAATAAAACAATGATTGTGACAAGTATGACTTCAGGTTTGTCACAGAAAAATAAAAAAGGAAGAAACAAAGACAGTACCCACTGATTATCTACGCACTTTTTTTTTTTTTTTTCAAAATTATGCCTACATTTAAGTGCTGAACTTTTGCATACCCATCCATTCATGTGCTTGCATCAAAGCAGTCCCCCCTCTCTCAGATATAAAACAATGATAATGATGGTAATAATTATAATGATAATGAACTGCTCTTTTATAGCGCTGTTCCCTTACAGAGGCTCACGGAGCTTCACAGATTAAATATAACAATATATATAATTATACACACAATTTGTGATAGTTAATGCATAGTAAAGAAAGAAAAAAAGAAGAAGAAAAAACAGAGGACCGCGCCAGGGGTATCGGGTTGAATCACATAGAAGCGTGATAGACCTGTTATAGGTAACTCGATGTAACCCCTTGGCTAAGCCTCTGTTGTCTGAAAAAGGGAAAATTTAACCTAAAACACTGAGTGCGTGTGCGAAATCATCTTCAGCAGTGCAGCGTAGTGAATCTGACAGTGAATGGTTTTGTGTCTTTTTAGTCCATTGAACACGTTGATAAAAAAAAACATGGTTTATTGACGATATTGTTGATCTGGAAGCTGATATTATGGTTATGTTTACATGTGTATGATCAAGACGACGAGATTTGTTTAATTCATATTTCATTTTAGTTTTTCAAAATATTTACTTATCTTTTATTGCAGTCAATGGGAGCATAGAAGCTGAATACCAAGAAGCTGTAGAAATATGTAATCTTCACAGAAACGACACATATGAGAAAACTTCATCTATCCTCACACCCCACCTCTGAAAAAAAAGAAAAAGAAAAAAAAGGCAAAACAGAGGACGGCGCCATTGGTATCGGGTTGAACGACATGGAAGTGCGATGGCAGTTTCTTGTTTTTCATCTCGATGTAACCCCTCGGCTAAGCCTCTGTTGTTGAAAACGGGTGAACTGTACACATAAAACCTGTTTGAAGATGGGTACCTGCAACGAAATAAAATGACGAATAAAACAATGATTGTGACAAGTATGACTTCAGGTTTGTTACAGAAAAAGAAAAAAAAAGGAAAAAACACAGACAATACCCACTGAATATCTACGCATTTTTTTCTACAAAATTATGCCTACATTTAAGTGCTGAACTTTTGCATACCTATCCATTCATGTGCTAATATCAAAGCAGGCTCCTCTCTTTCAGATATATAATAATGATAATAATAATAATGGTAATGAACTGCTCTTCTATAGCGCTGTTCCCTTACAGAGGCTCACGGAGCTTCACACATTAAAGATTATATATATATATATATAATTATACAAACAATTTCTGCTGAGTGAATGCATGGTAAATAAAGAAAAAAAAGGAAGAAAAAAAACAGAGGACGGCGCCAGGGGCATCGGGTTGAATCACATGGAAACGTGATAGACCTGTTGTAGGTAACTCGATGTAACCCCTTGGCTAAGCCTCTGTTGTCTGAAAAAGGGAAAATTTAAACTGAAAACACTGAGTGCGTGTGCGAAATCATCTTCAGCAGTGCAGCGTAGTGAATCTGACAGTGAATGGTTTTGTGTCTTTTTAGTCCATTGAACACGTTGATAAAAAAAAACATGGTTTATTGACGATATTGTTGATCTGGAAGCTGATATTATGGTTATGTTTACATGTGTATGATCAAGACGACGAGATTTGTTTAATTCATATTTCATTTTAGTTTTTCAAAATATTTACTTATCTTTTATTGCAGTCAATGGGAGCATAGAAGCTGAATACCAAGAAGCTGTAGAAATATGTAATCTTCACAGAAACGACACATATGAGAAAACTTCATCTATCCTCACACCCCACGTCTGAAAAAGAAAAAAAAGGCAAAACAGAGGACGGCGCCATGGGTATCGGGTTGAACGACATGGAAGTGCGATGGCAGTTTCTTGTGTTTCATCTCGATGTAACCCCTCGGCTAAGCCTGTGTTGTTGAATACGGGTGAACTGTACACATAAAACCTGTTTGAAGATGGGTACCTGCAACGAAATAAAATGACGAATAAAGCAATGGATGTGACAATTATGACTTAAGGTTTGTTACAGAAAAAGAAAAAAAACAGAAAAAAAACAAAGAAAATACCCACTGATTATCTACGCACCTTTTTCTTCAAAATTATGCCTACATTTAAGTACTGAACTTTTGCATACCTATCCATTCATGTGCTTATATCAAAGCAGGCCCCTCTCTCTCAGATACATAATAATGATAATGATGATAACAATAATGATAATGAACTGCTCTTCTATAGCGCTGTTCCCTTACAGAGGCTCACGGAGCTTCACAGATTAAATATAACAATATATATAATTATACACACAATTTCTGCTGAGTGAAGGCATTGTAAAGAAAGAAAGAAAAAGAAGAAGAAAAAACAGAGGACGGTGCCAGGGGTATCGGGTTGAATCAGCTGGAAGCGTGATAGACCTGTTGTAGGTAACTCGATGTAACCCCTTGGCTAAGCCTCTGTTGTGTAGAAAAGGGAAAATTTAAACTGAAAACACTGATGCGTGTGCGAAATCATCTTCAGCAGTGCAGCGGAATGAATCTGACAGTGAATGGTTTTGTGTCTTTTTAGTCCATTGAACACGCTGATTAAAAAAAAAACCACAAAAAAAACATGGTTTATTGACGATATTGTGGATCTAGAAACCAATATTATGACCAGTAAATATTTATGTTTACACGTGTATGATCAAGATGGTCAGATTTGTTTAATTCATATTTCATTTTAGTTTTTCAAAATATTTATTTATCTTTTATTTCAGTCAATGGGAGCATAGAAGCTGAATACCAAGAAGCTGTAGAAATATTTAATGTTCACAGAAAGCACATGTAAGAGAACACCTTTATCCATCCACACACCCTGCTTCTGAAAAAAAGAAGAAAATGACAGAACAGAGGACTGCACAGTGGGCATCGGGTAGACCGACATAGAAGTGTGATGGCAAGGTTCTTGGTGTTCATCTCGATGTAACCCCTCAGCTAAGCCTTCGTTGTCAAAAACAGATGAACTTTAAAACTTAAAACCTGTTTGAAGTTGGGTACCTGTAACGAAATCAAATGACGAATAAAACAATGATTGTGACAAGTATGACTTCAGGTTTGTCACAGAAAAATTAAAAAAAAAGGAAGAAACAAAGACAATACCCACTGATTATCTACGCACTTTTTTCTACAAAATTATGCCTACATTTAAGTACTGAACTTTTGCATACCTATCCATTCATGTGCTTATATCAAAGCAGGCCCCTCTCTCTCAGATATATAATAATGATAATAATAATAATAATAATGATAATGAACTGCTCTTCTATAGCGCTGTTCCCTTACAGAGGCTCACGGAGCTTCACACATTAAAGATAATATATATATATATATATATATATATATATATATATATATATAATTATTCAAACAATTTCTGCTGAGTGAATGCATTGTAAATAAAGAAAAAAAAGGAAGAAAAAAACAGAGGACGGCGCCAGGTGTATCGGGTTGAATCACATGGAAACGTGATAGACCTGTTGTAGGTAACTCGATGTAACCCCTTGGCTAAGCCTCTGTTGTCTGAAAAAGGGAAAATTTCAGCTAAAAACATTGAGTGCGTATGCGAAATCATCTTCAGCAATGCAGCGTAATGAATCTGACAGTGAATGGTTTTGTGTCTTTTTAGTCCATTGAACACGCTGGTCAAAAAACATGATGGTTTATTGACGATATTGTTGATCTAGAAGCCGATAAATATTTATGTTTACATGTGTATGATCAAGACGACCAGAGTTGATACATATTTCATGTTAGGTTTTCAAAATATTTATATATCTTTTATTTCAGTCAGTGGGAACATATAAGCTGAATACCAAGAAGCTGTAGAAATTTGTAATCTTCACAGAAACGACACATAAGAGAACAACTTCATCTATCCTCACATCCCGCCTCTGAAAAAAAAAGAAAAAAAAAGAAGCCAAAACAGATGACTGCGCCATGGTTATCGAGTTGATCGACATAGAAGTGTGATGGCAGGTTTCGTGTTCATCTCGATGTAACCCCTTGGCTAACCTCCGTTGTTTAAGATGGGTGAACTTGAAACTTAAAACCTGTTTAATGATGGGTGCCTGCAACGAAATAAAATGACGAATAAAGCAATGGATGTGACAATTATGACTTAAGGTTTGTTACAGAAAAAGAAAAAAAACAGGAAAAAAACAAAGAAAATACCCACTGATTATCTACGCACTTTTTTCTACAAAATTATGCCTACATTTAAGTACTGAACTTTTGCATACCTATCCATTCATGTGCTTATATCAAAGCAGGCTCCTCTCTCTCAGATATATAATAATGATAATGATGATAATAATAATGATAATGAACTGTACTTCTACAGTGCTGTTCCCTTACAGAGGCTCACGGAGCTTCACAGATTAAATATAACAATATATATAATTATACACACAATTTCTGATGACTGAAGGCATTGTAAAGAAAGAAAGAAAAAGAAGAAAAACAGAGGACGGCGCCAGGTGTATCGGGTTGAATCACATGGAAACGTGATAGACCTGTTGTAGGTAACTCGATGTAACCCCTTGGCTAAGCCTCTGTTGTGTAGAAAAGGGAAAACTTAAACTGAAAACACTGATGCGTGTGCGAAATCATCTTCAGCAGTGCAGCGTTATAAATCTGACAGTGAATGGTTTTGTGTCTTTTTAGTCCATTGAACACGCTGATAAAAAAACACACACAAAAAAAACATGGTTTATTGACGATATTGTGGATCTGGAACCCGACATTATGACCAGTAAATATTTATGTTTACAAGTGTATGATCAAGACGACCTGATTTGTTTAATTCATATTTCATTTTAGTTTTTCAAAATATTTATTTATCTTTTATTTCAGTCAATGGGAGCATGTAAACTGAATACCAAGAAGCTGTAGAAATATGTAATATTCACAGAAACAACACAGAAGAGAACATCTATACTCACACCCCGCCTCTGAAAAAAAAAGAAAGAAAAAAATGACAAAACAGAGGACAGCGCCATGGGTATCGGGTTGATCGACATAGAAGTGTGATGGCAGGTTTCTTGTGGTTCATCTCGATGTAACCCATCGGCTAAGCCTCCGTTGTATAAAATCGGTGAACTTAAAACTTAAAGCCTGTTTAATGATGGGTGCCTGCAACGAAATAAAATGACGAATAAAGCAATGGATGTGACAATTATGACTCCAGGTTTGTTACAGAAAAAGGAAAAAACAAAGACAATACCTACTGATTATCTACGCACTTTTTTTCCTACAAAATTATGCCTACATTTAAGCGCTGAACGTTTGCATACCTATCCATTCATGTGCTTATATCAAAGCAGGCCCCTCTCTCTCAGATATATAATAATAATAATGATAATGATCATGAATCTGACAGTGAGTGGTTTTGTGTCTCTGTTGTCAATTGAACACGCTGGTAAAAAAAAAAATATGATGGTTTATTGACTACATTGGTGATGTGAAACGCGATCTTATTATCAGTAAATAGGCTTCTGATGATAAATTATTTGATTTGAACTTCTTTCTTTCTTTCTTTTGTTTTTCTAATACAAAGTTAACTCACTCAGTACGGTCAGTCCTCTCTTCTCCACTACACAGACCCCTCGGATGTCCAGTGGGTGTCTGAATGACCCAACCTTTAGCTTCCATCGTCAGAATTGTGGTATACTTTGTCAACATTCACCTCTTCAGTATAAGAGCGTTCCGCTTGTAATATTTTGATGATGGTAATTGGGATGAAACGCTGTTAGCGTCGTCTCTTTCGCCGTTCGTATGGAGAGAGTTAATGAGTAAATTTCACAATGGTGGAGCAGATATTGAGCTAAGCCGTCTATTTCTTTGATACAGCGTCAGAAAAGACGTTGATGCTTTTAATATTTTATTTATTTATTTTATTCTTGGTCTGTCTCTCAGTCTGTTTGCCTGTTTGTTTCTCTGTCTCTTTCATTGCTTCTCTCGCTCGCTCTCTCTCTCAATCTCTAAATGATGAAGAAATCATGCACAGAAAGGGATTACAAAAAAGAAAAAAAAGAAAAAAACACTGAGGACGGCGCCATATCCTCGAACTTTCTGTCGATATGTCCCCTCCCTCGGCTAAGCCTCCGTCGTACCTAAAAGGTGATTTTTAATCTTAAAACCTGTTCTCAGGCACGTTGTCTTCTTCGGCGAGACGTTAATGATAGTTGAATCATCAACGGGATAATTATGACAAAATATTTGTTGCAAACAAAGAAACAAGTCCGCAGAAAGCATATTTATATATTTCGTTAAGAATATGCATACTTTTTAAGTGTTCGTCATTTGTACTCACATATTGGCGCACTCGTATATATATATATATATATATATATATATATATATCCAAACACACACACAGACACGCATACACACGCACACACGCACGCACGCACGCACACACACACACACATACAGGCGTGCGCACGAATAATTGAAAAACATAAACACCTATGGTACATGGAGTGAGCTAACCAGGGCAAAGAGACAGACACAGACATCCTCGCCACGTGCAACTGTTTGAAGCTTGTGCTCAAGTGACACGCGTGGGAAGTTCTATGTTTTCTCCGTGCTGCACGTGCACATCATGTCTCTATGTGTCGTGGTGGTGAGTGCTGCATCCACCATCTGTTCTGTGTTGTCCATTGACGTATCAGCAGACACCACACACAAATGCTGACTGGTTGGACTTTCAATAATTATGAGGGTCCAGGGTTCCAATCTCGGTAGCGGCGCCTGGTGGGTATTGAGTGGAGTTTTTTTCCCGATCTCCCGGGTCAACATAATATTATGTGCAAATCTGCCAGCGCCTGAACCCCCTTCGTGTATATACGCACGCAGAAGATCAACTACGTACGTCAAAGACCCAGTAATCCATTTCAGTATTCGGTGGGTTACGAAAACAAGAACATACCCAACATGCACTCCCCCCCCCCACCCCTGAAAACGGAGTATGGCTGCCTACATGGCTAGGTTAATAAACAAATCAGTCATGCACGTAAAATGTTACATGTCTGAGTGTGAATGTGTGTGTGTGTGTGCCTGAAATCTGATTAAACGGCACAGGAAACGCTGGTTGAGCGCCCAATGGCAGCCGTCAGTCGGCCTTACCCAGGTAGGCAGCCTCTTGTGCAAATGACCCCGTGTTTGTAAAGCGCTTTGAGCTTGATTTCCGGCCCAGGATAGGCGCAGTACAGGTATCCATGGATATCAAATCACATAAAACGTGGTCGGGGTTTTGTTGGAGACTCTGTTATGGACAGGCTTTTCTTATCATAGACTCGTGTGTCGGAATCAAAGTGATGGTTTATCGTTGGTGGAGTTGGGGGTGTTTTCTTTGCTAAACTATCGAAATTTCTTCGCACCCAGGTGGTTGGTGTGTGATGGGTTTAAATAGAAGTTTTTATATTTTATTTCAGTTTCACACGCAGACACACACACACACACACACACACACACACACACACAAACACACACGCACGCTTGCACACGCGCTTGCACACGAACGCACACAAACACACACACACACACACACACACAATAAAGTAATTTGCACAAACTACAAGAAAAACAGGCCGATTTTTTAAAATTTCTTTTAATGTAAGCTCACTTTTAATCTAATTTCATGGGGTGTACGTGTGCACGTGCGCGCTCAGTTTTCTGTGTTCCAGTGCTTTCGTGTTTGGTGCACACAAAAGTGTTTCTCGGGTGGGGGGCTGGGGTGGGGTGGGTGGGGGGAGGGGGTGATGGACCCTAGGACCCATTGAAGAAAGTTCATAAATCGCTCCCTGCTTCTCCGCCTCTTCCCACTTCTGCCCCATTCACCTACCAACCGGCCTACCCTCTTTTTTTTTCTTCTTCTTTTCTTTCTTTTCTCTACACTCAACAACTTAACTCTGGTACTGTGATGCAAATTTCTCTGCCTTCATTTCTCTCCTCCCACCCCCTCTCCCCTCTCCTGAATATCGCTCCATCACCCTCCCCCCCCCCAGCCCCCCCTTTCCTTCAGCTTTACTTTCGTCTGCCTTCCACACCTCTCCCTCTCCCCTTCCCCCGTTCATTTCTCTCCTCCCACCCCCTCTCCCCTCTCCTGAATATCGCTCCATCACCCTCCCCCCCTCGCCCCCCCCTTCCTTCAACTTTACTTTCATCTGCCTTCCACACCTCTCCCTCTCCCCTTCCCCCGTTCATTTCTCTCCTCCCACCCCCCTCTCCCCTCCTGAATATCGCTCCATCACCCTCCCCCCGCCCCTTCCTTCAACTTTACTTTCATCTGCCTTCCACACCTCTCTCCCTCCCCCTCCCTCCCCTCCCCCCGTTTTCTCAATGTCTGTGTCTTGTCTGTCTTCCTGTCAATTTATACTTTCTGTATCCTTCTGTCACTCTATGTGTCTGTCTGTCTGTCCGCCTGTCTGCATTCTTTCTCTCTTTCTCTCTTGGTGTGGGGATGGGTGAGGGGTGTGGGCGTGTGTGTTGGGGTGGGTGGGGGTGTAGTTTGCGAATTATCTGTGTTGTATTACTTTTGTTGGGGGGAAGGAGGAGGGGGGGAGCCCGGGGGGCGGGGGGGAGGGTCATAATTCTGTGTGTGTGAAATTCTGGGTGTTCTCCACAGCGATAACACGTCGTCTCGCCACAGTGCAG
>NC_134893.1:9200716-9208216 GCF_041734735.1 Babylonia areolata | reverse complement strand
ATGGGTGAAGTCCTGTCTGTTGATGGGTGAAGTCCTGGCTGTCTGTTGATGGGTGAAGTCCTGTCTGTTGATGGGAGAAGTCCTGCCTGTCTGTTGATGGATGAAGTCCTGTCTGTTGATGGGTGAAGTCCTGGCTGTCTGTTGATGGGTGACGTCCTGACTGTCTGTTGATGGGTGAAGTCCTGGCTGTCTGTTGATGGATGAAGTCCTGTCTGTTGATGGGTGAAGTCCTGGCTGTCTGTTGATGGGTGAAGTCCTGTCTGTTGATGGGTGAAGTCCTGTCTGTTGATGGGTGAAGTCCTGGCTGTCTGTTGATGGGTGAAGTCCTGTCTGTTGATGGGTGAAGTCCTGGCTATCTGTTGATGGGAGAAGTCCTGCCTGTCTGTTGATGGATGAAGTCCTGTCTGTTGATGGGTGAAGTCCTGGCTGTCTGTTGATGGGTGACGTCCTGGCTGTCTGTTGATGGGTGAAGTCCTGGCTATCTGTTGATGGGATAAGTCCTGCCTGTCTGTTGATGGATGAAGTCCTGTCTGTTGATGGGTGAAGTCCTGGCTGTCTGTTGATGGGTGACGTCCTGACTGTCTGTTGATGGGTGAAGTCCTGGCTGTCTGTTGATGGATGAAGTCCTGTCTGATGATGGGTGAAGTCCTGGCTGTCTGTTGATGGGTGAAGTCCTGTCTGTTGATGGGTGAAGTCCTGTCTGTCTGTTGATGGGTGAAGTCCTGGCTATCTGTTGATGGGAGAAGTCCTGGCTGTTGATGGGTGAAGTCCTGTCTGTTGATGGGTGAAGTCCTGTCTGTTGATGGGTGAAGTCCTGCCTGTCTGTTGATGGATGAAGTCCTGTCTGTTGATGGGTGAAATCCTGGCTGTCTGTTGATGGGTGAAGTTCTGGCTGTCTGTTGATGGATGAAGTCCTGGCTGTCTGTTGATGGGTGAAGTCCTGTCTGTTGCTGGGTGAAGTCCTGTCTGCTGATGGGTGAAGTCCTGGCTGTCTGTTGATGGGTGAAGTCCTGGCAGTCTGTTGATGGGTGAAGTCCTGTCTGTTGATGGGTGAAGTCCTGTCTGTTGATGGGTGAAGTCCTGCCTGTCTGTTGATGGATGAAGTCCTGTCTGTTGATGGGTGAAGTCCTGGCTGTCTGTTGATGGGTGAAGTCCTGGCAGTCTGTTGATGGATGAAGTCCTGTCTGTTGATGGGTGAAGTCCTGTCTGTTGATGGGTGAAGTCCTGTCTGTCTGCTGATGGGTGAAGTCCTGGCTGTCTGTTGATGGGTGAAGTCCTGGCAGTCTGTTGATGGATGAAGTCCTGTCTGTTGATGGGTGAAGTCCTGTCTGTTGATGGGTGAAGTCCTGTCTGTCTGTTGATGGGTGAAGTCCTGGTTGTCTGCTGATGGGTGAAGTCCTGACTGTCTGTTGATGGGTGAAGTCCTGGCTGTCTGTTGATGGGTGAAGTCCTGGCTGTTGATTGGTGAAGTCCTGGCTGTCTGTTGATGGGTGAAGTCCTGGCTGTTGATTGGTGAAGTCCTGGCTGTCTGTTGATGGGTGAAGTCCTGGCTGTCTGCTGATGGGTGAAGTCCTGGCTGTCTGTTGCTGTGAAGTCCTGGCTGTCTGTTGCTGGGTGAAGTTCTGTCTGTTGCTGGGTGAAGTTCTGGCTGTCTGTTGCTGGGTGAAGTCCTGTCTGCTGATGGGTGAAGTCCTGGCTGTCTGTTGATGGGTGAAGTCCTGTCTGTTGCTGGGTGAAGTCCTGTCTGCTGATGGGTGAAGTCCTGTCTGTCTGTTGATGGGTGAAGTCCTGTCTGTTGATGGGTGAAGTCCTGGCTGTCTGTTGATGGGCGAAGTCCTGGCTGTTGATGGGTGACGTCCTGTCTGTTGATGGGTGAAGTCCTGGCTGTCTGTTGATGGGCGAAGTCCTGGCTGTTGATGGGTGACGTCCTGTCTGTTGATGGGTGAAGTGCTGTCTGTCTGTTGATGGGTGAAGTCCTGGCTGTTGATGGGTGAAGTCCTGGCTGTCTGTTGATGGGTGAAGTCCTGGCTGTTGATTGGTGAAGTCCTGGATGTCTGTTGATAGGTGAAGTCCTGTCTGTTGATGGGTGAAGTCCTGGCTGTCTGTTGATGGGTGAAGTTCTGTCTGTTGATGGGTGAAGTCCTGGCTGTCTGTTGATAGGTGAAGTCCTGGCTGTCTGTTGATAGGTGAAGTCCTGTCTGTTGATGGGTGAAGTACTGGCTGTCTGTTGATGGGTGAAGTCCTGTCTGTTGATGGGTGAAGTCCTGGCTGTTGATGGGTGAAGTCCTCGCTGTCTGTTGATAGGTGAAGTCCTGTCTGTTGATGGGTGAAGTCCTGTCTGTTGATGGGTGAAGTCCTGGCTGTTGATAGGTGAAGTCCTGGCTGTCTGTTGATGGGTGAAGTCCTGTCTGTTGTTGGGTGAAGTCCTGTCTGCTGATGGGTGAAGTCCTGTCTGTCTGTTGATGGGTGAAGTCCTGTCTGTTGATGGGTGAAGTCCTGTCTGTCTGTTGATGGATGAAGTCCTGTCTGTTGATGGGTGAAGTCCTGTCTGTCTGTTGATGGGTGAAGTCCTGGCTGTTGATGGGTGAAGTCCTGTCTGTCTGCTGATGGGTGAAGTCCTGGCTGTCTGTTGATGGCTGAAGTCCTGGCAGTCTGTTGATGGATGAAGTCCTGTCTGTTGATGGGTGAAGTCCTGTCTGTCTGTTGATGGGTGAAGTCCTGTCTGTCTGTTGATGGGTGAAGTCCTGTCTGTTGATGGGTGAAGTCCTGGCTGTTGATAGGTGAAGTCCTGGCTGTCTGTTGATGGGTGAAGTTCTGTCTGTTGATAGGTGAAGTCCTGGCTGTCTGTTGATAGGTGAAGTCCTGGCTGTCTGTTGATGGGTGAAGTCATGTCTGTCTGTTGATGGGTGAAGTCCTGTCTGTTGATGGGTGAAGTCCTGGCTGTCTGTTGATGGGTGAAGTCCTTGCTGTCTGTTGATGGGTGAAGTCTTTGCTGTCTGTTGATGGGTGAAGTCCTGGCTGTCTGTTGATGGGTGAAGTCCTGGCTGTTGATGGGTGAAGTCCTGTCTGTTGATGGGTGAAGTCCTGGCTGTCTGTTGATGGGTGAAGTCCTGTCTGTTGATGGGTGAAGTCCTGGCTGTCTGTTGATGGGTGAAGTCCTGTCTGTTGATGGGTGAAATCTTTACTGTTTTATGGGTGAAGTCCTGGCTGTCTGTTGATGGGTGAAGTCCTGGCTGTCTGTTGATGGGTGAAGTCCTGTCTGTTGATGGGTGAAGTCCTGGCTGTCTGTTGATGGGTGAAGTCCTGTCTGTTGATGGGTGAAGTCCTGGCTGTCTGTTGATGGGTGAAGTCCTGTCTGTTGATGGGTGAAGTCCTGTCTGTTGATGGGTGAAGTCCTGTCTGCTGATGGGTGAAGTCCTGGCTGTCTGTTGATGGGTGAAGTCCTGTCTGCTGATGGGTGAAGTCCTGTCTGTTGATGGGTGAAGTCCTGTCTGTTGATGGGTGAAGTCCTGGCTGTCTGTTGATGGGTGAAGTCCTGGCTGTCTGTTGATGGGTGAAGTCCTGTCTGTTGATGGGTGAAGTCCTGGCTGTCTGTTGATGGGTGAAGTCCTGGCTGTTGATGGGTGAAGTCCTGGCTGTCTGTTGATGGGTGAAGTCCTGGCTGTCTGTTGATGGGTGAAGTCCTGGCTGTCTGTTGATGGGTGAAGTCCTGGCTGTCTGTTGATGGGTGAAGTCCTGGCTGTCTGTTGATGGGTGAAGTCCTGTCTGTTGATGGGTGAAGTCCTGTCTGTTGATGGGTGAAGTCCTGGCTGTCTGTTGATGGATGAAGTTCTGTCTGTTGATAGGTGAAGTCCTGGCTGTTGATGGGTGAAGTCCTGCCTGTCTGTTGATGGATGAAGTCCTGTCTGTTGATGGGTGAAGTCCTGTCTGTTGATGGGTGAAGTCCTGCCTGTCTGTTGATGGATGAAGTTCTGTCTGTTGATGGGTGAAGTCCTGTCTGTTGATGGGTGAAGTCCTTGCTGTCTGTTGATGGGTGAAGTCCTGTCTGTTGATGGGTGAAGTCCTGTCTGTCTGTTGATGGGTGAAGTCCGTCCTGTCTGTCTGTTGATGGGTGAAGTCCTGTCTGTCTGTTGATGGGTGAAGTCCTGGCTGTCTGTTGATGGGTGAAGTCCTGTCTGTTGATGGGTGAAGTCCTGTCTGTCTGTTGATGGGTGAAGTCCTGTCTGTTGATGGGTGAAGTCCTGGCTGTCTGTTGATGGGTGAAGTCCTGGCTGTCTGTTGATGGGTGAAGTCCTGTCTGTCTGTTGATGGGTGAAGTCCTGTCTGTTGATGGGTGAAGTCCTGGCTGTTGATGGGTGAAGTCCTGTCTGTTGATGGGTGAAGTCCTGGCTGTCTGTTGATGGGTGAAGTCCTGTCTGTTGATGGGTGAAGTCCTGTCTGTTGATGGGTGAAGTCCTGGCTGTCTGTTGATGGGTGAAGTCCTGGCTGTCTGTTGATGGGTGAAGTCCTGGCTGTCTGTTGATGGATGAAGTCCTGGCTGTCTGTTGATGGGTGAAGTCCTGTCTGTTGATGGGTGAAGTCCTGGCTGTCTGTTGATGGATGAAGTCCTGGCTGTCTGTTGATGGGTGAAGTCCTGGCTGTCTGTTGATGGATGAAGTCCTGGCTGTCTGTTGATGGGTGAAGTCCTGGCTGTCTGTTGATGGGTGAAGTCCTGTCTGTCTGTTGATGGATGAAGTCCTGGCTGTCTGTTGATGGGTGAAGTCCTGGCTGTCTGTTGATGGGTGAAATCTTTACTGTTTTATGGGTGAAGTCCTGGCTGTCTGTTGATGGGTGAAGTCCTGTCTGTCTGTTGATTGGTGAAGTCCTGGCTGTCTGTTGATGGGTGAAGTCCTGGCTGTCTGTTGATGGGTGAAGTCCTGGCTGTTGATGGGTGAAATCTTTACTGTTTTATGGGTGAAGTCCTGGCTGTCTGTTGATGGGTGAAGTCCTGGGTGAAGTCCTGGCTGTCTGTTGATGGGTGAAGTCCTTGCTGTCTGTTGATGGGTGAAGTCCTGTCTGTCTGTTGATGGGTGAAGTCCTGTCTGTTGATGGGTGAAGTCCTGGCTGTCTGTTGATGGGTGAAGTCCTGTCTGTTGATGGGTGAAGTTGTGGCTGTCTGCTGATGGGTGAAGTCCTGTCTGTCTGCTGATGGGTGAAGTCCTGTCTGTCTGTTGATGGGTGAAGTCCTGGCTGTTGATGGGTGAAGTCCTGGCTGTCTGTTGATGGGTGAAGTCCTGGCTGTCTGTTGATGGGTGAAGTCCTGGCTGTCTGTTGATGGGTGAAGTCCTGGCTGTTGATGGGTGAAGTCCTGGCTGTCTGTTGACATACATACATACACACACGCACACATACACACGCACAGACACACACACAAATAAATACACAGACAGACAGACAGACAGACAGACACACACACACACACACACACACACACACACACACACACACACACACACACACACATGGAATAGATCTTGAAATTGGAGATTAAAGGGGTTGGGGGGGGTCTTGAATTTTCACCGCTCATTTTTCTTTTTAGACTCTCTCTCTCTCTCTCTCTCTCCATCTGTTTGTGTGTGTGTGTGTGTGTGAGGCAGACAAAACAGACAAGAGGGCCACCAGTGTCGCCTCTCCGGTCCAACCCGGCCACGAGCAGCGAACACATACATGCGCGTGTTAGTCAGAGATCCGTCGACACACTTTGTCTCTTGTCATCCCTCTTGCTGCCCTCCTCCTCCCCCTAACCCCTTCACTCCCCCCCCCAAACCCCCGCCCCCCTCTCTCTCCTTCCTTCTCCACATCACCACCATACTTCAGTCAGTGTCAGTATAGGAGCTGTGTTACCTCCCTCCCTGTGCTGCCCCAAGTCCACACACACACACACACCCCACCCAACTTTTATCAGCCCCTCCCCTCTGTACTACTTCTCTCCCCCAGCGTGTGTGTGTGTGTGTGTGTGTGTGTCGTTCTCTCTCCCCCCCTTTACCTGGCCCTTCCAGCCTGCCCTCGCAGTCTTCCTCAGTCAGAACTCCCCTTGGTTCATTCAGTCAGTGTCTGTGTGTCCGTGCGTGTCTGTAGACATGTGTGTGTGTGTGTGTGTGTGTGTGTGACCAGCGTCGCGGCGGCGGGACAGGGGTGTGCTCAGTGTGATCAGTGGACTGTTGTGTTGTGTTGCCATTCACGTTTCGGGCTCACTGGGTTCTTGTATCTTCTCCTTCTTCTCCTTCTTCTTGGATGCCAGTACTGTGTTTGTGCCTGTGTGTTTGTGTTTGCGCCGGAGTTCTGAACCTCTACCACGACAGGGAGTTACCTGAACAGCCACGCAAAAAAAAAAACAACCTCCCGCAGAAGAAAGATCTACTTGTTTATCCCATGCTTGTTTAAAAGGGGTACACTGCCGTGCTGTGTACATGCATCTATCCCTTCATCCATCCGTCCATCCATCCATCCACCTGTAAGAAGAAAGCTGTTTACCTGGCTGTGTTGTGGAAGGGAGGAGGAGCAGGAGGGGGGGGGGGGTGGAGGTGGAGGAGTTAGCAGTGGCAGGCCTCGCCATCTCTCCTTCATCATAACTGTCAGGTGCAGGCCCGCGTGGAGAGATAACCGGCAGTCTGTGCGTGTCTGTGTGTCTGTGTGTGCCTGTCTCTACTAGCGTGCTTGCTCTCTGTGGTGTGGGGGATTTTCTGATGGAGATAGCAGGGGGCATGGAATGTGCAACAACATCAGACATCAACCAAAAGCATCGTGTGGGGAATTTATTAACCACCAGATTCCACGATTTGATCGTTCGGATGTGATGCGAGACAGATTTTAAGAGACGTGCTTGTGTTGTTTTGTTGGTGGTGTGTTTTTAATACACGGTCGGGTTCAATCGAACTTGCCCATTGTGTGTGTTGTGTGTACTGCTAGCCACGAATCGAAGCCGGTACTGCGTTGTGCGATCGGTATGGTAGTCGAAGTATAGGACAGTGTTAGGCAAAGTCATTTCGAAATCAACGGGTGAAGTTTACTCACATGGGATCTTTTGCGGAATTTGTCACTAGAGAATTGACTGACCACATGCGTATTCCATGCAAGGGATTGGTCTGGTCTTCAGCTTCGAACACCTATTTGTTTCTTTACTGACGTGAAAAATAAACAAACAAATTAAAAAAGAAACAAAAACAACAACACATTGAAAAACCAACACAACATATTACATGCTTAGTAGCTCGGTGATTTTGGTTACAACGTTTTGATGCAATTTTCTTTGAATATTATAGTTTCCTCAGACAACACAATACAAGGTAACTGAAGTGCCACTCAACACAAAACGTATTGGTTTCCCTGCATATTTGAGGGGGCGATCATAAACAGTTTCTGCTTTCACGTGGAAGTATTATAAATAAATCGGCCTGCCGCTTCGGTGGTTTGTAGTGGCTTAGTGTATACAAAAATATTATATGTGTGTGTGTGTTTGAA
>NC_134893.1:9193216-9195716 GCF_041734735.1 Babylonia areolata | reverse complement strand
CACACACACACACACACACACACACACACACACACACGACACACACACACACACACACACACACACACACACACACACACACACACACACACACACACACACACACACACACACATCCATACTTAACTCCAACTTTGTGCTTTATTGTCTACCATGACCAGTACACATACACTGCCACGTGTGCCAGTGTAGTACCGTACTTGTTCAGTCTCCGTCCCTGCATTGAACACCCTCCCTGTTCTGTAGTGGGCGTGACAGACAGAGGGATTCAACCTTCTTCTCTGAACCGGCCCTTAACCTTGTGACCTCTCCTATGTATACGGGTGGTAGGTGTTGTGGAGCCACCAACCACCTCCGCCTTCTCTCCATCTGTCCTTCTTTCCTTCTGTCTTTCTGTGTCCGTGTCAGTATTCACTTCCTTGTTGGTACAGTATTTCTCATCTCCTGTTCCCATCTTCCTGACGAACACACGCACACACACACACACACACACACACACACACACACATATAGACACACACACACACACACACTCTCTCTCTCTCTCTCACTCACTCACTCACTCACTCGCACACACTTACACACAAACACACACACACTCACACACAAACACACACACTCACACACACACAAACGCACGCACACACACACACACACACACACACACTCGCATACACACACACACACACACTCGCATACACGCACGCACACACACACACACACACACACACTCAACACACTCACATACACTCTCACACACATACTCACGCAGACATATTCATACATGTATACCCACACACACACACACACACACACACACACACACACACACACGACGATGGATAACAGACAGCCGGTTGCTGTCAGACTACTACTGCCCATTCACCGTGCAACTGACTGTCCGACGAATCAAAGAACTTCCTACAGATAGGCAGGGAGGGAGCAGACAGATTACAGAAGGATACCCACCCCACTCAGTTCTATAGTTCCAGTAACAGTTATCTTCCTCTCCTTCTCCCTTAACTCCGTAAAGAATCACCGATGGGCAACACTGAACAGTTTGTTCACCACATTCTTCGAGGGCCTGTCTGGTGTGTCAAAAAGCTTGTGTGTTCTGCAAATGGTTTTACTATTTAGTCTGTCCAATGATACACACAGCACACTGACACAAACACACACACACACACAAACGCGCGCGCGCACGCAACCTCTGTGTGAATGCGATAACACCAAACAACTATAACTCATTCAGGAATAGGGATACACAACAGTTCACAGAATCACTCCAAGTATCCTCAATCAGCTGAAAAGTAAGATGAATAGCTCCGTCCGACGTATCCGTCGCCCCCCTCTTCATGATGTAAGAGATGTACAATGTATCCAGCCTGTGCTTGATAATCTTTCTTTTCAAATTTGGCTGTCTTTTTTTTTCTTTTTCTTTTTTTTCTTTATCCAAGCCCCAAAATGAACATCCGTTTCCAATTGTATGCTGTCCTTGCCATTGTAGCATAGAGCACAAAACCATATTCATAAACACAACATACATACACACGCACACACACACACACACACACACACACATATATATACATATTTTGATATATATATATATACATATATATATATATATAATAGGCCTATCATACATTAAACATCTCCCAGACAGGTGTTCACCCCCTCGAATAACACAATTCAACCTGCAATGAAGCAAGACCTGAACAACTTTACCACAAGTTAAGGGCGTCAGCCAGTATGTAATATATATATATATACAGAGAGAGAGAGAGAGGGGGGGCAGAGAGAGAAGATCGTAAAACTCAACTCTTACGTAAATCTTCCACCCTCAACAAACTGTTAACACTGGTAGGGTTCGCCACTGTCATTGTCTGGCTCTCCGAACGTGGGGAATAAGGCTGAGGGGGGGCCATGGGAGGAGGAAGAGCGGAGGAGGAGAAGTTAAACACCGGTGTTTAGCGCGCGTGGCTTCAATTACTTTCGCCAGCATGTGCAGTCTTCCGCGGTGACAGCCTCTCCTTGATGTGCGCTTTCCGAGCACACGTGAACCAGCTGCACATGGCTGGGCAGAAGGTGTGAGACGTCTTCTTCTTCTTCTTGTTGATAGACTGTGGGAGACAGTGTGGTTTTGTGACAGAAGCACGTCCACAGACACACACACACAGACACAGACACACACACACACACACACACACACACACACACACACACACACACACACACACACAGTCTACAGTCATCAAAGCTGGCAGTAAAAAACAGAAAAAGACCTTGAATCCTATTTGCACACTCAATCGTAATTCTAAACTGGCGCCCTCTCACAGGGGTAGATTTTTGAATGGCTGTGATTGATGCTTGGACCTTTTTTGTTTTTGTTTATAAATCATAGAAATGGGCCATTTACACTCATGTATTGTATGATATATCGATATATATATATATATATATATATATATATATATATAGCTGTAACTTACCTGAGGAG
>NC_134893.1:9173216-9183216 GCF_041734735.1 Babylonia areolata | reverse complement strand
CCCGTTTTATCATACAAGCTAGTTTTTGACTCACTTGTGTAAACAAAGTGAGTCTATGTTTTAACCCGGTGTTCGGTTCTCTCTCTCTCTCTCTCTCTCTCTCTCTGTGTGTGTGTGTGTGTGTGTCCCCGTGGTAAACTTTAACATTGACATTTTCTCTGCAAATACTTTGTCAGTTGACACCAGATTTGGCATAAAAATAGGAAAAATTCAGTTCTTTCTAGTCATCTTGTTTAAAACAATATTGCATCTCTGGGGTGGGCACAAAAATATAAAAAAAGAATTCAGATTATATGCAAACTGAATTTACTGTTATATATATATTTTTTTATTCTCTAAACTTGGCACTTTGATCTGATATTCTAACACAACAACAAGAGCAGTCATTTTTATCATTTTTTGTTCAAACAGGAACTTCTTTTGCTAAGCATGGAAGTTATATTTATTTTGCATGTCTTTGGTGCAGATAGTAAAAAAGGGGAAATTAATCTGTAATTAATGCTAGGGGGCTTAAACATTACATTTTGAAATTATACTCAATACGTAAAAAGCTTGTGTGTTTTACTCAGTGTACAGAGCTTTCACTATGTTCATTCGCCCAAGTGGTCTTTTTCGAAAAATACTAAAATCATTACGAGTGGACTTTATAGATCTATTGGCTGAGCCCTGCAGGCCATGGGCAAAAATCATTTGCGTACACATATTTATACATATTCAAAGCGCGTGCTCATATTCTTCGCGAACGCGAACGACGCCATTTTGTTTGAAGTTGTTGACCTGCCCGTTCAATCCTATATATTCAATCGACAATACACGATAACATGTCATGGAAAGTTGGAGAAGGAGACCGTTAAATATTTATTCAGAGAAAGATTTGTGAACGCCTCATCACTTACTGGATTATACCCCAAACTGCCATAAAACATATCAACAGAATCAGTCGGAATTCACAGTTAAAAATAATAAACCATGAGAGTTAATACCCTTGACTTGATGAAACGTAAAAATTTCCAGTCTTGACTTTTCTCAAAATGAAGTCCTTTTCGCTTCATACGACGTTCAGAAGTACTTGTACTTGGCTCTGCACGTTATTAGTTTAACAAAATACTCAATTTTCATATCAACTTTAAAACTGTAAAGCTAGAATGAACATAGAGAAATTGAATCGACCGTGTCAGCCGGGTGTAACTAAACTTGTACATCTATCTAGATCCAGAGAAAACGGCTAAATGTTGGAGTGTGATTGCGGCGATAGCCACGTCTCCTTTACCGCGGACTTAAAAAGAATTTTTAATTGCCCTTAAAGATTTTTTGAATGCCCAAGATACACCAGAATAATATGATTTAAACAGCGTTCTCACTGCGAATACCACAATCGATTTATCGCCCTTCAAAAAAAGCATGTTTAAATCTTATATTTTTGCACGTTAGTGTAATCGGTAAGACAGTTTCTTCTCACCCGAACACGAGGGGTCTGAATCTTCCATTAGGACTTTTTTTTTCTTTTTTCTTTTTCTTTTAACCCGGAGCTTTATAATAACAAATACAGAACACATTTGAACGATTTTTTGTTTTGTTTTTGTTTTTGTTTTTTAGCGTATCTCAAGTGAGTCTTGAAGGCCTTGCCTCTCTTGTTCATGAATGGATTCTTCAAGAAAGTTCTGGTAGAAGAGTAGAAGATGCCAGACTGAATGAATAGACGAATGAATGAATGTATGGTTTTGATTTATGCATATATAGGTCGCGTAAACATCCCCATATGTAACGTGCATTCACAGCGCCACTCACATAAACGTACACATAATAACAGAGAGAGACAAGAAGTTCTAAATAACCAAATGCCTGGAAGCTGGCCACACACGAAAACACACACACACACACACACACACACACACACACACACACACACACACACTGCAACTGATTACTTATAAATTTTAGTGATGAAAAATACCGTATTTATTATTATAACGATGCTAGGCTACCAATAGTGTCCAGTGAGGTGGATTATGACACGGCAGAATGATATTGTCATTTACATCAGTCGACTTTGTTCTTCTGACACTATAAATTCACCGTAGTTACGCATAGCCAGTTTGCCCCAGTGGACCGAATTGTGTAACAGCAGGTGACCCCCATCCCATTACACTTAGAAGATGGGAGCTTTTAGGCGCCAAACTGATGGAAGCTTTCAGGAAAATTGATCCCTTTGCTAAACACGTTTCGGTTCCCTGTGGAGCAATGGAATACTTGTTTGCCAGTGTCTTGTCTTGTCAATGGTTGGAGATCAGTATTGCTATTGCAGAACTTATTCATGCGGTCTGTCTCTTCGTCTAGCACTACGTCTTTCTGTCTATCCGTGTGTGTGTGTGTGTGTGTGTGTGTGTGTGTGTGTGTGTTGTGTGTGTGCGTGCGTGTGTGTGTGTGTGTGTGTGTGTGTGTGTGTGTGTGTGTTTCGATGCCCCATTTTTACGTTTACCTTGTCTCTCTTCCACTCCAACACTCCTCCTTCTGTCTTTCTCCTGCTCTTACCCCCCCCCCCCCCCCCCCTCAAGCCCCCATACATCCAACCCCCCCCCCTCCCCTCCACCCTGCTTTTCCCCCCTTTCTCTCTCCCTTTGTCACTGTGAATGGAGAGGGGTGGTAATGGGGAAGGGTCGCATAAAGCACAGTGGGTCTGTCTGAGTATGACGAAACTATTGTCCTGGAACCAATTATTCTTCGCACACACACACACACACACACACACACACACACACACACATCGACCTGAACTCTCAATAAGCCATGAAGCAGCACTGAGTAGGATTCAACAGGCTGTAGACCTGTACTAACTGTCCCTGGTGTATGTTCACCAGGCTGCGGGAAAGGGTTGTGTTTGTCATCAGGTAAAGTGTTACACGGTTCCACCACTCAAGGTCTAGTAGAAGAGGCAAATACCCCGCCCCCGAACCCCTGACACGTGTATAAATATGGGACTTAAGCACGTGGACACTCGTTTCCTAGTTGGGTGCATTACCAAAGGACCCGCACGTTTCAGTCAAGAGGCACCTGGGTGTTGTGGTATGACCATATGACCATCAGAACAGCAGAGGACAGGTAACTGCTGTTCTGACTATCTTGGCTGGAATTTGAACATAGTGGAGTCTTGCCCAAGTTACATCCCCACTCTCTCGGCCAAGAGGGTTTTAGGACAGTCGGTTTTGGGATGGTTCCCAAAGGCCAAGCAGCCCCCAAGGTTGCAGCAAACTATGAGCCAGTGCAATTTTGCATCCTAGTTTGAGAGTCCTAGTCCTTCATAAAAGACTAAGCTGTAAATGATTTCCCATTGCGATGGAGAAACCATTGATCATACAGCTCTCACTTTGCTGCCGTGGAAACTGCGATACGTAGCCTTGGAATGAGTGGGGGTGGGATGGGGAGTGTGTGTGCAGGGTAATGTGTGTGTGTGTGTGTGTGTGTGTGTGTGTGTGTCGGGGCTCGTGTACGTTTATGGGTATTTTGGCCTGTGCACATTTGTTTGTGCTTTCATTTCTGTGAGACTGCATGTTTGTTGCATATCTATTATGCATGTGTGTGTGTGTGTGTTTGTATGTATGTGTGTGTGCATGTTTTACATTTATTTGCTTGTTTGTTTTATATATTTTCATTATTGTCTTTTTATTATTTTTTAAATATTCATTTACTTCTTTATTTGTTTAACAATTTATTCTCGTTTCTTTCTTTTTCTTTCTCAAGACCTGACTAAGCGCGTTGGGTTACGCTGCTGGTCAGGCATCTGCTTGGCAGATGTGGCGTAGCGGTTAATAGATCATGGATTTTTCCGATCGCAGTGACGCCTTCTTGAGCAACTGATACGAATACTGATACTGCAAGGTATACTGGCGAAACGAAACGTTCTGCGGGCTAAACGTCGCGCGCATGCTAAACCAGCCTCGTTATCAGCACGTGGTGCACCGATTAGCACCAGGACTCCACTCCACGCTTGACTGATCACTGAAGCAGCCCGCATCAATTAATTATACATGAACAGGCAGCAGAGGACATCCTTGCTGACATGTGATGGGTTACTGCAATGAGATCAAATGGACCGTGCACACTTTTTGACTGCCATTTACCGTTTCCATCCTTGACGGTTTGACAGGGTGCAAGAGTTCACTCCCTTGTTAGTGTACGCCGCGCGCGCACGCGGTGTGATGTGTGAACTCAGATCAGAACTCATTTGGTTTAAATAATCTTTAATTATTCAGCAATACACATGATTACAATGCAATGAATGACAAAAGAGCATCAACAAGCTTAAAGCTTATACTGTGTTCACAACGTTGCACTTCAATTTTATCATGACGGCTGATGAACTATATTATGACTTGTATCAAATAACATTCATAAACAGTAAGTAATGAAATAATGAAATAAAACAAATGAACAAACAGTACATGATATAGTAAAATAATGCTAATATCAATATTATTATTACTCATTTAATTGTCGTAAAACCCATTACAGGAATTATGGACACTATAAACTAAACACATCACCACACTGTGTGTGTGTGTGTGTGTGTGTGTGTGTCTGCTGGCGAAAGTCATGTGGGAATCATCAGCAACGTACCTGTGTCTTTGCTTATCATCAGATTCACTATTGTCAGTTCGTCATTGTGCACAGTAGCTCCGCTCGTGCATTTGTGTGCCGTGTGTGTGTGTGTGTGTGTGCGTGTGTTGGGGGAGGGGGGCGGAGAGGTAATCATCATCACTAGGGGAGGGGAGGTGGACTGCTAACGATACAGTACGAGTTGACATTATCGGTAGATTTTCTGACACCCTCAGGATCAAGATACACAAAATATTCAAGTCTTCGGTGAACGTTGCGCTGTTGGAAGGGGTGAGTCCGGTGACGATAATGTTAAAGTATCCATAGTCATTGAGGAATTAATGATTTCACAGCCACTGTGGCGTATAAGGCTTGGCAAAGGGAGGCAGGGCCTAATTCAAAGGTTTATAACGATGAGTAATATCCTGTCTCTATGCATGTATGTAAGTGTATGTGCCTGAAAGAGTGCTGCCCTTTCATTTGCCAGCTCATGATATGAATACATGATGGCGTGCTTGCCTTTTTTTTCTTCTTTTTTTTTTTTCGCGGGACGGTTGGCCTTAGCCGCTTTGTTTGTCGGCCAAGTTAAGTCTTGCTGTGCTTGTGCCCCAGCGTTGATGCTTCAAAGTCTCTCTCTATTGACTTCTTCCTCCACCACTCGTTTATTATTCATTTTCTTCACTTTATTTATATCTCAGCTTAGTTTTGTTCAAAACTCATGTATGTTCACGTCTTCTAGTTATGATGACATCCGTCACATATTCAGTATGTACATGTGTCAGGACAGGACTTTATATAAGATTTTCTTGTTGTCCTGTTCATCGATATCTGTGTTGTATTGTGACATGTTCCAAATAAAATACTGTTTAAACCAAAGGGAGGCAGGACCTAGTCCTCTCCTTCCGTCGAGGCCCAGTCCATTACTTCCACCTCAACACCCCTGATCAACAACCGCTGATTCTTCCCCAGTCGAAGTAAGGTACCCGTTTACAACTGGGTGGAGTCGGAGTTCAGTGCCTTTCCCAAGGTTTCAGTTTCAGTTTCAGTAGCTCAAGGAGGCGTCACTGCGTTCGGACCAATCCATATACGCTACACCACATCTGCCAAGCAGATGCCTGACCAGCAGCGTAACCCAACGCGCTTAGTCAGGCCTTGAGGAAAAAAAAAGAAGAAAAAAAAGGTGAATAAATAATAGATAAGCTTACACAAATAAATAAATAAATAAATAAATACTAACTATAATGTAAATAAATAAATAAGATAACAATGATGATAAATAAGCAGATAGATGTAAAACATGAAAACACACATTCACATATACACCCACACATGCATAACAGATATGCACCGAACATGCAGTTTCACAGATATGAAAGCACAGTCAAATACATATAAACGTACATGAGCTCCAACACACACACACACACACACACACACACCACCCATTACCCTGCACCTCCTCTACCCCCCTCCTCCACACACTCATTTCTAGTCTACGTATCACAGCTTCCACGGCACACACACACACACACACACACACACACACAGGACACAACACCACGCCGAAACAGGACCTCGAACCCTGATCACAGGTGAACACTGGATCAGAGGCCTCCCAGCTCCATACCCCGGCGACTCGGCCACTACGGCGCCTCCTGTGACGGACGGTACAGAGAGTTAGTGGAGGACAGCTTTTATGCAAGTTGTGTTTGGACAAGAACGCGACGCTGCTGACCTTGTTATCTCAACACGCCGAGCTCTCACAACATCCATACCCTCTCGACCCCCCCTTATCCCCAGCCCCCTCCTCCCCCCCCCCCCCCCCCCCCCCATCTCCCCCACTTCCCCTTACCCCTACAGGTATTGTTGTCGTGTTGAAGAAATGGCACCTTCTCTAGAGGTTGAAACGAGTGGTCGGCCCGAAGCATTGTTCAATCCCTGTGGTCAGCGTTTTGATTGCCTTTGATACGTCAGGGTGTTGGGTGATTTGGAGGGCCTGGGGGATGGGATCCAGAGGTGGAAAGGTCGCTTTTTGTTTGATTAGAAGATTGGGGTTAGGTACGGGATGGGAGGGGATTGGGGCGTGGAGGTGGCACAGGGGAAGGAAGGAAGATAGGGAGAGTAGAGGGGGGTGGCCGGAAGTCTTGTCAGTTGGGACCCCAATAGGCCTAGTGAAAGACTGATCAGCATGACCACCTCCTCTATGTCTCTGTCTCTGTCTCTCTCTCTCTCTCTCTTATACCTGTCTCTCTGTCCGTCTTTCTGTCTTCCTGCCCCGCCCTCTGTCTCTCTGTAAAATGAAAGCTGTACTGTTACTGTATTTGTTTTCACAGAGAGAGAGATAGAGATAGAGAGAGAGAGAGAGAGAGAGAGGAGCACCATTAACAACCATAAACAAAAAGTATTCATTTTACGTGGGTTTGGTTTAAAAAAAAATTTTCGATTAATAATTCTGTTACTACGACACCTTGCTGTTTTGTTTTTTGTTTTTTGTTGTTGTTTGTTTGAAGTTTTTGTGGTAGTGGTTTTTGTTCACCCTGCTTTGGAGAGAGAAAGAAAGAGAGAGGGGAGAGAAAGAGAGCAGGACAAGCGAAGAACGAACGGACAGGCGGGGGCAGACAGGCATGACTGAGTCCTATTAGGGGATAACTCAGCAAGAGCAGCAGCACCACCACCACCACCACTACCACCACCGCCACCACCAGCAGCGGCAGCAGCAGCGAACTTCAATCATCAGCTGCCCCACTTGAGACTGATTGGCACGGACAGCAAGGACCCTCCACGTGACGTAACCCCCTTACCCCCAACACCCCCACCCCCATCCTCTACTTCCTCCACCACCACCTTTATCACTGGCATCACCATTCTCTCGCTTCCCTGGCGCTCTCTCTCTCTCTCTCTCTCTCTCTCTCTCTCGCCCCGGTGCCTGTGTTCTATTCCATTACAGCCCGCCATCCCCGCTCCCACCACCACCACCACCCCAGGCCAAAGAAAATGATGGTTTTTCGTCCAACACAGGCCCGGGAGTTACGTTGCCAACACTGCGGGTCTCTCATTAACCGCTGGGTCAGTCGACTACGCATTGGCAGTTTTCTCCTGTTTAGTTCGGATGGGGGGGCCAATTTGTCGACCAGCTTTCCGTTCCCGTACTTTTATGTTGGAGGGTCCAGGTGTCAGGATTAATGTTGGTCGGTGGGATCTAGGTCGGTCATCTTGGGCATTCATTGATTTTATGTCTGTCCCTCTTTCCCGTCTGTCTGTCTTTAATGTTTCTCTTTTATCCCTACTTTGTCTTTCCCTGTACATAAATGTTTGTCTCTGTCTGTCTTGTCTCTCACTCTGATTATGGTCGCTCGCGCGTTAAGTATGCGTTTGTGTGTGTGTGTGCGCACGCGCGTGTGTGTTTGTTTGTGTGTGTGTGTGTGTGTGTGTGTGAGTGTGTGTGTGTGTGTGTGTGTGTGTATGACCATGTGTGAGGTAGGTAGATAGATATAGATAGATAGAGAGAGAGAGAGAGAGAGAGAGAGATGTGGGAATGGGAGGAAGGTTTCTACCAGTTATATCTTTACAGCCACCATTTTGCACAGAATAATCATGATGAACGATCAGACTCCACACTAACTGGCAACGAAAACAAAACAAAACAAAACAAAACAAAACAACAAAAAAAAAAAAACCCAACTGTTTGTGTTAGAGGAAGGGAAGGGTAGGGCACGTTAATCGGGTAGCTTCACAACGAAGGGTGGATCAACAATTCCCAGGGTGAAGGCGAGGTGAAGTACGGGTAAAAACATTCCACCCGCAGAGGACCAGTACCACTACTAACTAAACACATAGAGAGAGAGAGAGAGAGAGAGAGAGAGAGAGAGAGAGAGAGAGAAGAACGAACTCCAGCCAAGTATCCTCAGCCATTCACACACACATACACCCACACACGCATGCACGCCCACTTCCCCTTCCCCCTACATTCACACGCATACACATACACACGCATGCACACACACACACACACACACTCTCTCTCTCTCTCTCTCACTCTCTCTCTCACACACGCACACGCACACACACACATGTACGCCTCCCCCCCCCCTCCCCCAACATTCACACACACACACACACACACACACACACACACACGCATACACACACACACACACACGCACGCACGCACGCACGTACGCACGCACGCATGCACACACATGCATGTTACCTCCCCCCTTCCCCCACATTCACACGCATACACATACACGCATGCACACACACACACTCTCTCTCTCTCTCTCTCTCTCTCCCTCTCTCTCACACACACAGTCACACAAGCAGTGGCTTGGTGGCAAAATACATAGCTCTTGACCTTCCGAAACGAAAGACAGCGTGGCTGGAGACCCCTGTCTGTTGCATGGCCTGCCCAATCTCCCTGATCGATTAGTTTAACGATTCTCAGTGAACCAGTTCGTGACTGTGTACCTGTTGAGAGGGGGAGGAGGGGGGGGCGGGCTGGGGGGGGGAGGCGGAGAGAAGTGTGTTGTAGGAGTGAGGGGGGATGTGGTGGTGGGTAGGGTGTGGGGGTGATCATTAACGTCAGTGGAACGTGGAAACCTCAGTGGCGCTTGTAGAAAAATGCGTACACGGCTTACTTTCGTGGAGACTTTTGAAGAGGCTTAAACACACACACACACACACACACACACACACACACACACACACAAACAAAAACAAAAAAACCCCACCACCAACCCCACACACAGAAAAACAAAGCAGGAAAAACAAAACAAAAAACTGGGTGTGATACTAATAACAATGAATGTAGTATGTTCGAGAGAACGGTCGTTCGTTAACAGTTCGTTCACCTATTGGGCTTAAAGTCCTGCTTGGTTAGTAACTGAGTGGTTTATCTTTTTGTGGCCCTGAACATATAGGCTGATGTTATGTCTGTCTTTCTGTGGACTGCACCCCCCCCCCCCCACACACACACACACACACACATTGGATTGTCTGTGTGTATACCGTTGGCCTTGCATGTACCATGTCAGTTTGTCTTTTGATTGTTCGCATACCCGTGACTCTAATAACACGTTGATAGAATATATGTCTATCTTTTGATCTTTATATATAATACATATATATTTCGCCCTACGCGTTTATATCATGCGATTCTCTCTTTCGACTATGGACATGATTGTATTCCTATAACGTTGTCCCTTTGGGCGTTTATAAATACTATACCAGTCTTTGTTATGACTGCAGGCATTCTTCCGTTTCTCTGGATATTCCGTGGTTCTTTCGGAGAGTCTTCCTATAAGTATGAGTTAACGCGAATGGTTTAAATAATCTTTAATTATTCAACAATACACATGATTACAATGCAATGAATGACAAAAGAGCATCAACAAGCTTAAAGCTTATA
>NC_134893.1:9150716-9165716 GCF_041734735.1 Babylonia areolata | reverse complement strand
ATATTATTTTCTTTTTTCCCCTTTAAGCGACACAAGAATTAATGTGGAGTGTGTGTGTGTGTGTGTGTGTGTGTGTGTGTGTGTGTGTGTGTGTGTGTGTGGCTAGTAAAGCAAGAAAATATAGAAAACATAATTATATTCTGTATGTCTATCCCGGAATGCATGCATGCATGCATGTATTTTATATAACTCAGTGGGTAAGCGAGCATTGTATGCACGCATGTCGTTTCCCCTCCTCCCTTTCATCATTAAATATATATATATATATATTATTCTGATGCCGAGTTGTTTTTCCCCCCGGCTTATCACAGGTTTTCCTGGAACATGGATAAGGTTACCAATCATCCTTAAAAATGCACACATTGTCATTGCAGGTACCCTGACATCTGTATTTCAAAGCTTTCCAATGTTTCAAAAATCATTTTTACCCGAAAACTCTATTTGAAATTTGAGCACATGGAAACTGAACACAATGAAGCCCGGAAAACATCCTCGAGACACACACACAGACACTGTGACACACAGACACAGACACACAGACACAGACACACACAGACACTGTGACACACAGACACAGACACACAGACACAGACACACACAGACACTGTGACACACAGACACACAGACACAGACACACACAGACACTGTGACACACAGACACAGACACACACAGACACTGTGACACACAGACACAGACACACACACACAGACACACACACAGACACACACACACACACACACACACACACACACACACACACACACACACACACACACGAGAATGAGAGAGACAGAGACCGCAG
Organism: Babylonia areolata; assembly: GCF_041734735.1. NCBI lineage: Eukaryota > Metazoa > Mollusca > Gastropoda > Neogastropoda > Buccinidae > Babylonia > Babylonia areolata. Next base: position 9,164,913 of record NC_134893.1, on the reverse strand, counting down.
AGACAGAGAGAGATCAGGAGGCTTTTCCGAACAGCAAACGTACAACTCCGTGTAGTGACGAAGCCAGCAAACCAGAGTGCACGGAAAGTTGACCGTGTCTGGCGGTAACAGTCAACACACAGGTTGACCGTGTCTGGCGGTAACAGTCAAAACACAGGTTGACCGTGTCTGGCGGTAACAGTCAAAACACAGGTTGACCGTGTCTGGCGGTAACAGTCAAAACACAGGTTGACCGTGCGGTAACAGTCAAAACACAGGTTGACCGTGTCTGGCGGTAACAGTCAAAACACAGGTTGACCGTGCGGTAACAGTCAAAACACAGGTTGACCGTGTCTGGCGGTAACAGTCAAAACACAGGTTGACCGTGTCTGGCGGTAACAGTCAAAACACAGATTGACCGTGTCTGGCGGTAACAGTCAAAACACAGGTTGACCGTGTCTGGCGGTAACAGTCAAAACACAGTTGATCGTGTCTGGCGGTAACAGTCAAAACACAGTTGACCGTGTCTGGCGGTAACAGTCAAAACACAGGTTGACCGTGTCTGGCGGTAACAGTCAAAACACAGGTTGACCGTGTCTGGCGGTAACAGTCAAAACACAGGTTGACCGTGTCTGGCGGTAACAGTCAAAACACAGGTTGACCGTGTCTGGCGGTAACAGTCAAAACACAGGTTGACCGTGTCTGGCGGTAACAGTCAAAACACAGTTGATCGTGTCTGGCGGTAACAGTAAAAACACAGTTGACCGTGTCTGGCGGTAACAGTCAAAACACAGTTCACCGTGTCTGGCGGTAACAGTCAAAACACAGTTGACCGTGTCTGGCGGTAACAGTCAAAACACAGTTGACCGTGTCTGGCGGTAACAGTCAAAACACAGTTGATCGTGTCTGGCGGTAACAGTCAAAACACAGTTGACTGTGTCTGGCGGTAACAGTCAAAACACAGGTTGACCGTGTCTGGCGGTAACAGTCAAAACACAGTTGACCGTGTCTGGCGGTAACAGTCAAAACACAGTTGACCGTGTCTGGCGGTAACAGTCAAAACACAGTTGATCGTGTCTGGCGGTAACAGTCAAAACACAGTTGACCGTGTCTGGCGGTAACAGTCAAAACACAGTTGACCGTGTCTGGCGGTAACAGTCAAAACACAGTTGACCGTGTCTGGCGTAACAGTCAAAACACAGATTGACCGTGTCTGGCGGTAACAGTCAAAACACCGGTTGACCGTGTCTGGCGGTAACAGTCAAAACACAGATTGACCGTGTCTGGCGGTAACAGTCAAAACACAATTGACCGTGTCTGGCGGTAACAGTCAAAACACAATTGACCGTGTCTGGCAGTAACAGTCGAAACACAGGTTGACCGTGTCTGGCGGTAACAGTCGAAACACAGGTTGACCGTGCCTGGCGGTAACAGTCAAAACACAGGTTGACCGTGTCTGGCGGTAACAGTCGAAACACAGGTTGACCGTGTCTGGGGGTAACAGTCAAAACACAGGTTGACCGTGTCTGGCGGTAACAGTCAAAACACAGGTTGACCGTGCCTGGCGGTAACAGTCAAAACACAGTTGATCGTGTCTGGCGGTAACATTCGAAACACAGGTTGACCGTGTCTGGCGGTAACATTCGAAACACAGGTTGACCGTGTCTGGCGGTAACAGTCAAAACACAGGTTGACCGTGCCTGGCGGTAACAGTCAAATCAAAACACAGTTGACCGTGTCTGGCGGTAACAGTCAAAACACAGGTTGACCGTGCGGTAACAGTCAAAACACAGGTTGACCGTGTCTGGCGGTAACAGTCAAAACACAACAATTGCCTATACGTTCTCGCCTCTGCCATGGCTGTGATGTGGGGGGAGGGGAGGCGGGGGGGGGGGGGGGGGGTAGGTGTGTGGAGGGGGGAGGTCCGTCATGTTTAGCTGTCACCGTTCATTTTGCTTTCCTCAGTCACGGCACAGCGTAGATCAGAGGTGTGTGTGTGTGTGTGTGTGTGGTATTAATATTGTTTAAGAACTGAATACATTGTTTTTGTATGGAATCATATACGGTCATAGATTTATTTTATTTATATATACAGTGTATGTATACATGTAGGTAGGTATGTAGGTATGTACCTACGTATACATATGTATGTATGTGTATGTGTCAGTGTGTGCGTGTGTGTTCGCGCGCGCGTATCTCTCCGCTCTCTCTGTGTGTCAACTTGAAGCTACTGACGTCTCTATCATTTGATAAAAACAACAACACTGACTAAGAAACTTTTATAAAGAATAGAAAACAAAAACAAACCATGGTTCATCAAATTGTTGTGAAAACGTCAGTACTTCAAAGCAGAAAAAGAGTAGAACAAAAAGAAGAAAGAAACCGCGACAGGAAACGAGGTTTTCAAGTCAGTTCGCTCTGTGGTGTAAGGGAAATAACTCTGCATTTCGTCACGATTTACCCGAGTGAAGGCGCAGTTTACATGTGTACGGAGTGTGAGCATGTGAAGTGAAGGCGGCGAGCTTTTGAACCTCTGTGTGTGTGTGTGTGTGTGTGCGCTGTATGTGTGTGTGTGTGTTTGTCTATATGTGTGTACGTGCGCTGTGTGTGTGTGTGTGTGTGTGTGTGTGTACGTGCGCTGTGTGTGTGTGTGTGTGTGTGTGTGTGTGTGTGTGTGTGAGAGAGAGAGAGAGAGAGAGAGAGAGAGAGAGAGAGAGAGTTTGACTCTTTTGTTCCGTTTAGCTTACCAACCCCGGCATTCCCGTTTCGCCTATTCAGCCTCCCTCCCCCTCTCTCTCTCTCTCTCTCTCTCTCTCTCTCGCTTAATCTAAATCAGGAAACTTCACTACAGTCACTTGCAAAATATATTGCCGAAGCGAATAACATGCGACGAAAAAAAAAAACCAATAATAAAATAGTATCAGGTGTTGCTCATTGTGAAAATTGAAATCTGTGTTGTCATTCTCATATGGAAAATATTTATGTTATACATTTATATATGTTTTTTTGTTTTTATTTCTCACTACATGCCATTACTTTGAATGGATGGTCGAACTGCACTTTGTTGCACAGATTGATTGATTTCGTTTTGGCTTTGGTTTTCATCAATATTATTACTATTGATGCATGTTGTTATTTGTATTATGAACCCCCATGTCATTAGGGCTGTGAAGCTATTGACATTAAAGTGTTCAGTGTTCAGTGTTCTCTCTCTCTCATTGTGTAGTGCATGCAATGACAGTTTTGTGTAGTGTAGACCCTGTTTCAGGGCGGGGACTGGATGAAAAAAAGCGCGCCAGTGCTTATCTGTTATCCTCGATAATAAAGAATTTGTCTTTGTCTTCTCTCTCTCTCTCTCTCTCTCTCTCTCTCTCTCTCTCTCTCTCTCTCTCTATCATACACACACGCACTCTTTGCAGCGTCATGATCACTGAGACAATGACAGACCGTCAACACACAGAGAGCAGGTCAGAAAATGAGGGGGAGAAAAATCCAGTGTTCTTTTTGTCACGATATTTGCAAACACGTACACGGCAGGAAGTTTGGCTGTCGAAAGTTCTGTCCGTATGTTTCAGTAGGGTCGTGAGTGAGTGTGTGTGTGTGTGTGTGTGTGTGTGCGTGCGTGCGTGCGCGCGCCAAAAACCCATGCACAAACGTGCGCGCACGCATACGTACACAGAGCAGCTGAGAAGGTGAACTGTGGATTAGGTGAATCGGGAATACCAGTTCGATGGTAGGCGAATTGGCGATGGGTGATTCGGGATGACACCCTCGAAGACACGACGGCTCCATGTTAATTAACCGGCGGTAGGACAGACAGAGCGTATATACGAGTGAACGTGGGAGTTGCAGCCCACGAACAAAGAAGAAGAAGAAGGAGAAGAAGAAGAAGACGGACAGAGAGAGGAAAAGGACACGCTGGTCACTGGTCACAGCAGTGACAGATCTCTATCATGTGTGGTTCGTCCGTCGGGATCGACGAGGACCATCTAGTCATCCTGGGGGTGGGTGGGTTGGGCTCTGTGGGTACGCAGATGACTGGTTAGGCCACTTCGCGCCCGGAAGGTTCTGATGCAGTGTGGACAGGGGATGGTGGCGGCTGTCGGGGACTTGCTGGCCCTGCTTTTCCTGGCCTGTTTGCGTTGCTCTGCTGCAGCGATTCTGTTGGCCTCACAGGATTTGGCGCCTTTGTGGACAGCTGAACGCCACTTTGGTCTGTCCATTGCATTCAGCTCCCATGTGTCGTGGCTGATGTTGAAGGCCTTCAGAGAAGCTTTCAGAGTGTCTTTGAAGCGCTTCTTAGTAGCCTCCATGGGAGCGCTTGCCATGTTGGAGTTCGCCGTACAGCAGTTTCTTGGGGAGCCGGTGGTCTGGCATGCGAACTACATGGCCTGCCCAGCCATGTACATACATGTCGTCTGAACGCAGAGCGAGGTCTCCAGTCAAGGCTTTCGCCAGCATTCTAATACTGTGATAATTATTGTGTCCGCGTCAGTAACTGACGAAGGGAAATTGTAGTAATTGTAATAATGTTAATCATCATCATCATCATCATCATCACCATCACCGTCATCATCACCACCACCACCACCACCGCCATCATCATCGTCGTCGTCGTCGTCGTGGTCGTAATTATTAGCTTCATAACCATAACAATTATTATGTTCACCGTATGTAATTAACGCTGAATATTATGCGTAAATAAATCAAAAGGCATTCACACAGTCGTCCATACCCATGCATGACAGATTTAAAGGGTATGGAGGACATATATATATATATATATATATATATATATATATATATATATATGTGTGTGTGTGTGTGTGTGTGTGTGTGTGTGTGTGTGTGTGTGTGTGTGTGTGTGTGTGTGTGTGTGTGTGTACACAGATAAAACTTGAAACCCAGAGAAAATTTAGACCGGAAACAGGGAGTGAAGGGAGAAGGGTGTATTTTGGAAAGAGATAGGTTTCAAGGCCCTACTTGTGAGAGCTGACTGCACAAAGATTTTAAGGCCCTACTTGTGAGAGCTGACTGCACAAAGGTTTTAAGGCCCTACGTGTGAGAGCTGACTGCTCAGAGGTTTTAAGGCCCTACTTGTGAGAGCTGACTGCTCAAAGGTTTCAAGGCCCTACTTGTGAGAGCTGACTGCACAGAGGTTTTAAGGCCCTACTTGTGAGAGCTGAGTGCACAGAGGTTTTAAGGCCCTACTTGTGAGAGCTGAGTGCACAGAGGTTTTAAGGCCCTACTTGTTAGAGCTGAGTGCACAGAGGTTTTAAGGCCCTACTTGTTAGAGCTGAGTGCACAGAGGTTTTAAGGCCCTACTTGTTAGAGCTGAGTGCACAGAGGTTTTAAAGCCCTACTTGTGAGAGCTGAGTGCACAGAGGTTTTAAGGCCCTACTTGTTAGCGCTGAGTGCACAGAGATTTTAAAGCCATACTTGTGAGAACTGAGTGCACAGAGGTTTTAAGGCCATACTTGTGAGAACTGACTGCACAGAGGTTTTAAGGCCCTACTTGTGAGAACTGACTGCACAGAGGTTTTAAGGCCATACTTGTGAGAGCTGAGTGCACAAAGGTTTTAAGGCCCTACTTGTGAAAGCTGACTGCTCAGAGATTTTAAGGCCATACTTGTGAGAGCTGACTGCTCAGAGATTTTAAGGCCATACTTGTGAGAGCTGAGGGCACAAAGGTTTTAAGGCCCTACTTGTGAGGGCTGAGGGCACAAAGGTTTTAAGGCCATACTTGTGAGAACTGAGTGCACAGAGGTTTTAAGGCCATACTTGTGAGAGCTGACTGCACAGAGGTTTTAAGGCCATACTTGTGAGAGCTGAGTTCACAGACTTGGCGAAGAGAAAAGGGGAACGTAACTATTTGCTACTTAAGGCCCAGATGCTAACAAAGAGCCGATCGTGGAATATGTGAATCTGGGACATGGAAAAACAGTGGCTCTGAAATTGATTGTGGTGTTGGATTGCGAGATAGGGTGTAGATGTGAAGACAGTCACAAAGATAGGACGTAGAAAAACTGTTTAAATGCATTTATAATATAATGTGTGTGATCTTGTACTTTATTCTGTGTAAGACAGGAAGCCACCAGAGAGACTGCAAGAAAGGAGTGGTGTTGCGTGTGCGCTCAGTTGTTCACTACCTTTCTGAGGTGGAGTGAAGCAGTGGTTAGGTATTATGTGTGCGCTGGAGGGAGGGAGTGGATGGATGAAGCAGGCAAAGTGTAGTCCTGCTCGTCCAGCAGTCACACCGAGTGTCCAGTGGTCAGGAAAACATTACAGTGTACAACACGAGGAAGACAGACAGTGTGTACGTCCTATAGATGAACTGCTGAAACCCGCGACCTGTCCGCATCAGTGACTGACGAAAGGTGACCATGCGTGTGGCGATAACATCCTTCCCGACATCTGCAGGTCGTGACCAGCTCTGGCAATGGATGGAAAAGAAAACACGTGACCAGAGACACACACAGAAACATACATAAACAGAGACAGGAAGACGTGCTTACTTTGACCTTAAGGGTGTAGGCTCCAGTAGGTCGTTATACTCCAATCCGGACAGGCATACATAATTATACAGAGACAGGGAGAGAAGGGGTTATGGGGGCCGCACAGGGAAAGAGAATTGGTCCTCGGCTTTCACTTGTCTGATCTATTTTAAGGACAGCGAAAGAAAAAGGGAGAAAGGAGCTGTTCCTTGGTTTTCACTTGTCTTCTTCTGCGTTCGCGGGCTGCAACCCCCACTTTCACTCGTATGCACACGAGTGGGCTTTTACGTGTATGACCGTTTTTACCCTGCCATGTAGGTAGCCATACTCCGTTTTCGGGGGTGTGCATGCTGGGTATGTTCTTGTTTCCATAACCCACCGAACGCTGACATGGATTACAGGATCTTTAACGTGCGTATTTGATCTTCTGCTTGCATATACACGCGAAGGGGGTTCAGGCACTAGCAGGTCTGCACATATGTTGACCTGGGAGATAATAAAAATCTCCACCCTTTACCCACCAGGCGCCGTCACCTTGATTCGAACCTGGGACCCTCAGATTGACAGTCCAACGCTTTAACCACTCGGCTATTGCGCCCGTCCATTTGTCTAATCTAAAGGGAAAGCGAGAAAGAAACGTCTGGTGGTTCGGGAGACCCGAAACAAGTCGGGGTCGTTTCTTGTCATCTCTCCTTTCATCTCTTCCTTTTGTTTTGTAACTGTGAATGACTAGGAAGCGAGGAAATCTGAGCGCGCTGGTTCGAATCACGGCTCAGCCGCCGATATTTTCTCCCCCTCCACTAGACCTTGAGTGGTGGTCTGGACGTTAGTCATTCGGATGAGACGATAAACCGAGGTCCCGTGTGCAGCACGCATTTAGCGCACGTAAAAGAACCCACGGCAACAAAAGGGTTGTTCCTGGCAAAATTCTGTAGAAAAATCCACGTCAATAGGAAAAACAAATAAAACTGCACGCAGGAAAAATACAAAAAAAAAAAAAAAAAAAAATGGGTGGCGCTGTAGTATAGCGACGCGCTCTCCCTGGGGAGAGCAGCCCGAATTTCACACAGATAAATCTGTTGTGATAAAAAGAATACAAAATACAAAAATACAGTTATTTCCTTACCACAGGTAAGGAATCGAGGTTTACATAGTGCCTGTCTTGATCCAATGAATGCCAAAATGGCAGATGGGAAACACCGGATCTGTACTTTGGTAAACAATCTATATTGTTTTTTGTTCTTCTATATTCCACCCCTTTTCACTTATTTTAACTCTCTCCATACGAACGGCGAAAGAGACGACGTTAACAGCGTTTCTCCCCAATTACCACCATCAAAATATTGCAAGCGGAAGGCTCTTATACTGAAGAGGTGAATGTTGACAAAGATACCACAATTCTGACGACGGAAGCTAAAGGTTGGGTCATTCAGACACCCACTGGACATCCGAGGGGTCTGTGTAGAGGAGAAGAGAGGACTGGCCATACTGAGTGAGTTAAAATCTGTTCTTCCGCGATTAATTCCAGCTTCCAAACCCCCCGCTGAGGAGAAAGCACGACACTGACACAATTCTTTCTCGGTTTCCCAAGCACAGGGTTGACCACTTCGGTGGGTGTGGTGGGGAGGGGGAATTGACTGGGGAAGCGGATGAAGAAAGGAAAGCTCACCTCTTCGGGCCATACATTAACACTGAGGTCAGCAGTTGACCTGACTGTGCAGGTTGATGGGGGGTGATGGTCAGACAGGGAGGGGAGGTGTGCTGTCCCTTTGGTGGTGATGGTTACCACTTGTGGTTGGTTGTCTGGTTACTGAGTTACCGTATTCACCCCTCCCCCTCATGTGACCCTTGTGTGGACGGAAATGCTTTAACTCACTCAGTGCGGCCAGTCCTCTCTTCTCCTCTACACAGACCCCTCGGATGTCCAGTGGGTGTCTGAATGACCCAACCTTTAGCTTCCGTTGTCAGAACTGTGGTATTCTTTGTCAACATTCACCTCTTCAGTATAAGAGCGTTCCGCTTGCAATATTTTGATGATGGTAATTGGGATGAAACGCTGTTAATGTCGTCTCTTTCGCCATTCGTATGGAGAGAGAGTTAACAACACACACACACACACACACACACACACACACACACACACACACACACACACACACACACACAAGCAAGACAGTAATTCTTCACCATATAATAGAAGGGGTGCATGTTTCGCTCGCTGCATGACCACAAACAACACGGGTCTCAGTGGCCAGTCCCCTTCTACACATCACCAACTAACTGTTCAGTTAACTGTGAAGAAGAAGACAGTGAGTCTGTCTGTTGGTCTCTTGAAGTTGTGATGAGGAGTGGGGTACAGACCGTGGTTTTTGTGTGTGTGTGGGTTTTTTTTTTGGTGTTTTTTTTTTTGCATCATCGCCTCTGGATGTGGGGGGGGGGGGGGGCGTGGGGGGGGGGGAGGCCGGGGGAGGGTGTGAGGTGGTGAAGCGTTGAACACGCCGCGGGTCTGTTCCGTGCCGGTGAATAGAATGCGGAGGGTGTGAGGACCTGGGCTTTTTGTCCAAGTCTTGTTTGGGGTCCTCACTCACCCGTGTGTCGAGGTGTCCCGGGCAAAAAAAAAAAACAAGGACCGGGGTGGACAGTTCATTAGGCTGTGTGGGGTTGGGTTGCAGTTGATGCGGAGCAAGGATAAGACACAGAGTGGTAAGGAGGTAGTATTTGAAGTTTACCGTGGGCTTGGTTCTTGTGGTTCCTAACTTAGCACCGAGCTGGCAGCGCAAATGTTGTGAGCTCGAATCACACAGGCACCGAACATGAGATCTGAAATTTTCGCTGCCCACCTTAAAATGTTGTCATTCTGACAGTGAAAGGTTCAGACAGGTGCCCTCCATCCCGCTTTCCTCAGAGTGGTTAGTCCTGTCGATCATATCATCTGAGGTGGGTGCGGACATCAAACCCGCATGTAACTTACTCTATGGTTGATTTAAACATTTTTTAATATCAAGAAACAAGGTGCAATACAGCGTTCAATTAAGAAGACTTGAGCAACAACAAGCATGAGCTTATATCGTGCTCGTTCATTTGTAAAAAGCAATACACAAACGCAATGACGAAAATACACACATTATTTGACAATGAAAAGAAGGTTGAAGTGCAAGACAAAACTAAACTAAACAAGAAAAACAACAACAAAAACACAAAAAAACAAACTACTATTACCGCAACTACCTCTGACAACAACAACAATGATAATATTAATGATATTACTAATACTAACATAGTAGCAACAATAATAACACACTGGAAAGTGAACATCACCTAAGGAGTAATGTAATGGGGGAGGGAGAGGGAGAGAGAGAGAGAGAGAGAGAGAGAGAGAGAGAGATTACAGAGTGAAACCGGGGCCATTCGTCAAAATAAATGTTCAATATAACTGCAGAGAATATTTCATTGTGAATCAATGGTTCCTGTATGATATCGGCAGAATATAAACAACGATGGAGTCAAAGGCTTTGCTTCGAACATAGATAGTGTAGTTGGAAATACGCTGAGGTTTGACTTTGTCTAAAACGCAGTATCATCTTTCAACTGCAATTCTTGTAAATGTTCATGATGAGTCGGTCAGAGTTCCTCTAACCTTTCGTTCTGCGCAATAGCCGAGTGGTTCAAGCATTGGACTTTCAATCTGAGGGTCCCGGGTTCGAATCACGGTGACGGCGCCTAGTGGGTAACGGGTGGAGATTTTTACGATCTCCCAGGTCAACATTTGAATTTGTCTTTCTTTTATCACAACAGATTTCTCTGTGTGAAATTCGGGCTGCTCTTCCCAGGGAGAGCGTGTCGCTACACTACCGCGCCACCCTTTTTTTGTATTTTTTTTCCTGCGTGCAGTTTTTTATTTGTTTTTCCTATCGAAGTAGATTTTACTACAGAATTTTGCCAGGAACAACCCTTTTGTTGCCGTGGGTTCTTTTACGTGCACTAAGTGCATGCTGCACACGGGACCTCGGTTTATCGTCTCATCCGAATGAACATATGTGCAGACCTGCTGGTGCCTGAACCCCCTTCGTGTGTAAACGCATGCAGAAGATCAAATACGCACGTTAAAGATCCTGTAATCCATGTCAGCGTTCGGTGGGTTATGGAAGCAAGAACATACCCAGCATGCACACCCCCGAAAGCGGAGTATGGCTGCCTACATGGCGGGGTAAAAACGGTCATGCACGTAAAAGCCCACTCGTGTACATGCGAGTGAACTTGGAGTTGCAGCCTACGAACGCAGAAGAAGAAGAAGTTCTGCGGCATCATCATGCACACCAACAGTGGACTGTCGTGACCCTTCTGTTAGTTTTGTCCACAGCAACACTGCGACTGCTGAATGTACACAGGTGTTGATCTGTGTGATGGGTTCCAGAGCGTATTGCCCCAGGTGTACTGTCGAACTATAGTCTTGTGCATTCTGACAAATATGTCACTGTCCAGGCATGAAAATGCTTTTCTTCTTTTATATAACTTCGATTATCATCTCAAATTACATTGTGTGTGTGTGTGTGTGTGTGTGTGTGTGTGTGTGTGTGTGTGTCTGTGTGTGTGTGTGTGTGTGTGTGTGTGTGTGTGTGTGTGTGTGTGAAATTCTATATCCTCATTAGAAATAACAGCAGCCTTTTCGTCACAACATCTGCCTACAGTCATCTATCTGCCATTTAATTTCATGATAATATAATCAATGTGAGTTGTAGTTTGCCGACAAGACGCATTTTACCTTCGTCTGCATTAACACATAATGTCCACGTGTTTGTCCATTCAGTCAGTCTTTTTTGTTTCTTTGTTCGTTTGTTTGTTTGTTTGTTTAATTCCCTATCATCGGCAAGGATTTTGCATCTGGACAAACCTTAGTGTTCGGAACATTCATACACTTGTTACTGTGAGCACTCAGATAAGGCCAAACACTAATAACAGAGGGTGATGGTTGCCAGTTTTCGTCGCTTTGTGAGCGGTACAGTGTGATAGGAATTATCAGACAGGAGAAGAGAAGTCGATCTCCACACGGCAGGTGGTGTGATTGGGTGAAGAGTGCTTCAGCCTTCAGGTGTGCTCTGACACACCCTGATACCGTCACCTTGAGTTATGGTGTTGTCAGTGGTATACATGTACACATCTTATGGTGAAGTTTTTCTTCTTTTTTTTTTTTTCTTCTTTTCTTTCCCTGGGGCTTTCAGTTTTATACAGGTGTGAGTAAATGAAGCCCCTCGGAAGCATAGGCCTGCACAAGTGCGCACGCACACATGCACATAATATGCACATTTAAACACTCACGCACCCTCGCGCATACACTGACTCACTCAAACGCACCCACACACATGCACACATGAGAGAGAGAGAGAGAGAGAGAGATTAATAGCATTGTAATGTGTGTGTGTGTGTGTGTGTGTGTGTGTGTGTGTGTGTGTGTGTGTCTGTGTGCGAGGACAGGGGTGGTGATTAGCTAGGTCACACACACACACACACACACACACACACACACACACACACACACACACACACACAAACACGCGCACACACACACACACACACACACACACACACACACACACACACACACACACAAACACAAACACACAAGAGAGAGGGAGATGAATAGCCCATTGTAATGTCTGTGTGTGTTTGTGTGTGTGTGTGCACTGCACGGGGAGTGGGGTGGGAGTTGACGAGGTGGCAAGGTAAGAGTGTGGAGGGAGAGACTCTTTATGGTCTTCCTCAGTCCCTCTCCCACCTCCCATTTTTTTCCCCTGATCCTGTGGGACCAGACCAGTGGCTGCACGGACGGACAGACAGACAGAGATTTGACTCCCCCCCAGGGTCAAGTGACCATAAAAGCTCGGCCAGGTCAGGTCACGTCAGGTCAGGTCAGGTCAGAGTGACGACAGGCCCCTGAAGAGAAGAACAAAGACACGGCTCTCTGCTCCCAGCTGTGTTATGGTCACAGCAGACAGGGGCTCGCTCCATCACCACCACCACCACAGCCGCTACACCATAACGCCCCCCCCCCTCACTCCCGCCTACCCCCAGCTGTGGTCAATGAACCACAGCAATAACGGCCCCGGCCATTATGATATTCAACAGCACAAACCTCCATTAACGCCCGGCGGGTTATCTCCCACGGATGTGTGTGTGTGTGTGTGTGTGTGTGTGTGTGTGTATGTGTGTGTGTGTATGTGTATGTGTGTGTGTGTATGTGTGTGTGTGTGTGCGTGTATGTGTGTGTGTGTATGTATGTGTGTGTATGTATGTATGTGTGTGTGTATGTGTGTATGTGTATGTATATGTGTGTGTGTATGTATGTGTGTGTGTATATATGTGTGTGTGTGTGTGTATGTGTGTGTGTGTGTGTGTGTGTGTATATATATATAGGTTCGTTGTTATCTCCTCCCCTACCCTCCCTCTCTCCCCTCCTCTCCAAACACCTTCAGACCCTCACACCCCCCCACCTCTTTCTCTTTCTGCCCAACAGCCTATTATCCCACTAAGACTGAGACAGAGCGAGTCACATAGAGGACAGAAACGAGAAAGATCGATGTTAATGCTAAACGAGAATTAAAACTAAACCAACAAAAAGCATGCTTAAAGTTCCCATTGCCATTTACTGCAGGGGGGGTTGGGGGGGGGGAGAAAGGGGGGAGGGGGGCAGTGAATTTATATTCACTGCCGTCAACTTCAAGGGATCGTCATAGGAATGGAAGGCGGGGGCCCAGTCCTCTCCTTTCCCCGCACAGCTTTTTAAACTTCCCTGACCGAAGTCAGGTAACAATAATAATAATTATGGTATTTATATAGCGCTGAATCTTGTGCAGAGACAAATCAAAGCGCTTTCGCACCAGTCATTCACACGCATACATAACTCAAAGACTGTTGAAACTAAAGACAAGGAAGGGCAGGCAAGGGAGGCTATTTTGGGAAGAGGTGGGTTTTAAGGCCAGACTTGAAAGAGCTGAGTGTGGAGACTTGACGAAGCGAAAGAAAAAGTTCATTCCAATCGCAAGGTCCAGAGAGAAAGAACGGCGGCCAACAGTCGAGTGTTTGAATCTGGGTATGCGTAAACAGAGTGGATCCGAAGCCGATCGTAGTGAGCGAGATGGAGTGTAGAGGTGAAGGCAGCCGCAGAGATAGGAAGGGGCAGTTTTGTGAATGCATCTAAAACATAGAGTGCTGATCTTGTACTTTATTCGGTGTGAGACAGGTACCCATGTACTACGAACCTGAGTGGAGAGATGATTAAACGGAGGAAGGAAAGTGCATGCCTTTCCCAACAAGGACACCCACAGCACCATGCGGAATCGGGGGCCTCACACCCTGTCTGATCACTGGGGGACACTGGATCCGAAGTCCAACAACCTAACGGAAACTGTGTCTGCCAAGGTGTGTGTCCCCCACCCCCTCTCCCCCGCCCCTACCTCTCCCCCCTGCACCCTAACGAGGACAAGTCAGGTCACACAGCCACCAGACCGCCAATAACTTTCCCACACTCCCACATGGCTTGTGAAACTGTTTGGTCACAGTCCTTGGGTAACCCGTCAGTAAGTCAGGTCACACAGCCAGCAGACCCCCAATAACTTTCCCACACTCCCACATGGCTTGTGAAACTGTTTGGTCACAGTCCTTCGGTAACCCGTCAGTAAGTCAGGTCACACAGCCACCAGACCGCCAATAACTTTCCCACACTCCCA
>NC_134893.1:9135716-9140716 GCF_041734735.1 Babylonia areolata | reverse complement strand
CTTGTTTTCCTTAGTACGCTAAATGAATGCCGCTGCACACGAGACTTCGAGTTAACAATTCATCCGAATGACTGACTGTGCACCCAGACCACCACTTACGGTCTAGTGGAGAGCCTGTGGAGTGGTGGAGAGTAAAAAGTCCCGGTCTGCCAGTGCCCGAGAACGGACTCGAACCCGTGAACGCCCCTCTCCTAGTCAGTCGCATTACAACTCGGCCACCGCTTGAAGCCGCGAAACTCTTTGTGAGACCACACAGGACACAACGCACTTTCGAGGTTTTCGTGAGGTGATGTTATCATTGGATCGTTGGTGGTGGACTCCGCCCGGCCACAGCACTGCAGTCTGAAGCGGTGACACTCATGTGCACTCACGTAATGCACTTCACTCACCGCAGTGCTATTTCTTCTCCATGCAGTCTGTAGGCAACGTTATCACTGGCACAGTTCAGGTATGGGGCGATTCCCTGTGTGTTGTTGGTGGGTGTTATTTTAGCATTTTGGTGTCGGTAATTCAACTCTGCCGTATCGTAATCTTTGGCAGAGGCATGTCAGTGGCAGCCGACAGTGTATGTTTTTTGTTTTCTTAACATTTATGATATGGGGAAACCCGTTGTTTGTGTTCAGTCGAGAGACGGGTTGTTTCAGGTTGTTTGTACTTTCGTTTTGCTTTTTTTTTATTGGCTGCGGGGGGAATGGATGGGTGGAAGAGGGTTTAGGGGAGATGGGGTGGGTTGGTGTTGGATAGGGGTGATAGTGGCGGAGTGGCAAGGAGAATAATGATTATTATAATTATTATGCTTGTTGATGTGCACATGTGAGGGACGCGCGCGCGTGTTTGTACATTGTGTGCGTGCCGAGTGTTTGAACTGTTCGTGTGTGTGTATGTGTGTGTGTGTGTGTGTGTGTGTGTGTTTGAACTGTTCGTGTGTGTGTGTGTGTGTGTGTGTGTGTGTGTGTTTGAACTGTTCGTGTGTGTGTGTGTGTGTGTGTGTGTGTGTGTGTGTGTGTGTGTGTGTTTGAACTCTGTGTGTGTACGTGTGTGTGTGTGTGTGTTTGAACTCTGTGTGTGTACGTGTGTGTGTGTGTGTGTGTGTGTGTGTGTTTGAACTCTGTGTGTGTACGTGTGTGTGTGTGTGTGTGTGTGTGTGTATGTGTGTGTGTTTGAACTCTCTGTGTATATGTGTGTGTGTGTGTTTGAACTGTGTGTGTATATATGTGTGTGTGTTTGAACTGTGTGTGTGTGTGTGTGTGTGTGTGTTTGAACTCTGTGTGTACATGTGTGTGTGTTTGAACTCTGTGTGTATATGTGTGTGTGTGTGTTTGAACTCTGTGTGTATATGTGTGTGTGTGTTTGAAGTCTGTGTGCGTGTGTGTGTGTGTGTGTGTGTGTGTGTGTGTGTGTGTGTGTAATCGCGCGCGCGCGTGTGAAAAAGAGAGAGCGAGAGAGAACTTTGTGCGTGCACTGGCATGAGTCGTACTGTAGCCTGCAGTGGGACGTGATAAAAAGATGTTGATGCACGCTGACTGACAGTGCTGTCACTATGTTAATATAATTATCTATGTCAAGCGGTGTCAACGTGTCAGTAATCCACAGCGGGACTGACGCAACACCTCACTCACCTCATCCCTCCCATCTGTCAAACCCCCCCCTTCCCCCACACACACACCCCGTGCCCTCGCTCCGCCCCCCAGTCACAGCACTGTGTCGGTGGGCTCATCCCCAAGTTCGAATCCCGGTCACGGCGCTTGGTGGGTAAAGTGTGGAGAGAGTTTTCTCATCTCCCAGGTCAACAGGTGTGTGCAGACCTGCTAGTGCCTAACCCCCTCCCCCCCACCCCCCAGCCCCCACCTCATCCTTTCGTGTGTATAAGCATGCATTAGATCAAATATGCGCCTTAAAGAACCCGTAATTCATGCCAGCGTTCGATGGGTCATGGAAACAAGAACAGTGATGCACGCTCCCGAAAATGGAGTATGGCTGCCTATATGGCGGGGGTACACAATGGTCATACACGTAAAAGCCCACTTTTGCATACGAGTGAAGGTGGAAGGGCAGCCTGGAATATAGACCTGGGAAAACACTTTGGGGACTCGAGAAACAAAGACTCTGGAAGCGTGAGTCTAGGGAGAATACAATCCTTGGGGGTACACAGGCATGGAGGAATACAGACTTGGGGGAATCTGAAGTACTTAGAGAAACTGCTAAAAGTAAAATTAAGGGTATATATAGGCATGGGGAAACTTAGACGTAGGGGAACATAGTCATTGACCTGTACTATTCAATGATGTCTTGAAATGATGAAAACATAGATCTCAGTGGGGAACACAGGCATTGTGAAACATGGACTCGATGGAACATCGACAAGCCAGCACTTCCGAGTCCACAGCAGCCACAACTTTGTGTCCATAATTATATGTATATATATATATATATATATATATATATATATATATATGTGTGTGTGTGTGTGTGTGTGTGTGTGTGTGTGTGTGTGTGTGTGTATGTGTGTGTGTGTTTTCTCCATTCCCTCCAGGCCTGACTAAGCATGTCGGATTATAGTGCTGCTGGTCAGGCATCTGCCAGACAGATGTGGTGTGGTCTGTTGTTGTGCGTCAGGATTTGTCCCGGAACGCAATGACCCTCTTTGAGCAATTGAACTTAACTGAACTGCACAGCTGTGTCGTGTTAGACCTGTTAAGTGCACTGAGAGAGACCTCCACCGCGAAACCGTTCAGTTCCTTTTCACGTTCAGGTGTCACGCGCGTAGTCTTCGCCGTTCGCCTTTTTTGCAAATAGGCTAACTGCTCTCCAAACATAGCTGTTGGTCGTTCTTCTTTCCGTCTTTACTTCCCTCCACCTCTCCACCATTCCTCCACTCCACTCTCTCTCTCTCTCTCCCTCTCCGCGCTTTTCTCTTCCATTCATGGGGTTTTTGAACACCAGACCGGAAATGGTGTTGCACAAACACTTGAACCCGCGGCTTGAAAGCGTACACACTTTGCGGCACGCGCATACAGGATTCACCCACACACTTTCACACGCCACTTGCGGGCACACGCTCACACTGAATACATCAGTAGACTTGGATCGGGCGCGCGCACTGACATAGTTCAAGTCAAACTGAAGCAGCCCAGGCGGGTTACTCACTCAGCCGGACATGCATGCACCGTCAGTCGCGTGTGCTCAGACACATATGGGCACAGAGACAGAGGTGCAGAAATGCACAACATGACATAGTACATTCACAGACGCGCTCAGGCGTACACGAACACACACACACACACACACACACACACACAGAGAAGAGTCTCACGAACACAAAAATGACCTCCACACACACACACACACACACACACATACACACTCACACACACACACACACACACACACACACACACACACACACACTAAAGTTCGCAATCCATGGATAACGATGTCTTGCCGTAGAATTCCCTGCATGTGCTCACAACTCATTGCTTTTGCTTTTATTTGTTGGTGCCTTAGTTTTTTGTGTCCATGATTGCTCTGGTGGGTTTTACGAAAATTAAACGAGCTCAGAGTTCACACACACACACACACACACAAACAAACACAAAAAAAACCACGTGCTTGCGAGACCCCACCCATCCCCCCCCCTTCCCCCACACCCCTCCACCTCTTCCTTCCATGAACCAAGGCACACAACTCACGCCCGCCTTCTATGCGTCCCTCTGTTGAGCTGAGGGAGGTTGGGTGTCGGGGTGGGGGAGTTGAAAGTTGGATAGATCGCCTGGTTAGGAAAGTATGGCAGCGCAACGGGAAAGGGACTGAGAAAGGGAAAGCGAATGGCGTCGCTGCGTGACACGTGTGTGTGTGTGTGTGTGTGAAAGGAGGTAATGTGTGTGTGTGTGTGTGTGCATGCGTGCGTGCAGGGAGGTAATTTGTGTGTGCGTGTGTGTGTGTGAAAGGAGGTAGTGTGTGTGTGTGTGTGTGTGTGTGTGCAGGGAGGTAATGAGTGTGTGTGTGTGTGTGTGTGTGTGATACACTGAGAAAGCCTCGGGCTCCCCCCCCCCTCCCTCTATGCAGTCAGCCCAGTATTCAGTCTATAACGGTTGTTTCTGCAATCAGTTTCACAAGCGCCAAGCTTAGCTTAGCTGGTGATTTATTAGGGAGTGTTACGTGAGTCGGTGTGGTGTGAGTGTTGGCGAATGTGGGACAGTGTCGTGTTGCTGCTGCTGCTGCTGCAAGCATGTGTCAGAGCATGTGTCAGTGTGAAAGTGCGTGTGTATTCGCGCGCGCGCTCAGTCAAGTGTGTGGTTGTGTGTGTGTGTGTGTGTGTGTTGACGACTTGTGGAGCGTGTAAAATTGGACCTGTCTCCAGCGAGGAGGTAAAAGGAGTGGCCGCCCCTGTCAAAAAACGCACCAAAGAGGCCCAGGACAGAAACGACTGCGAACACAGCGTGAACTTTTTTTTGAGCGGGATTTTTTTTTCTTTTTCTTTTTCTTTTCTTTTCTTTAAAGACTTGGCAACGAGAACCGAATGACACATCGCCTCCGTACGGTGTGTTTGGTGGATTTGTCAGTGTTTGAGACTCGCAACCATACCGTCCCCGCTAACCCCAGGCCCTCTCTCTCTCCGTCTCTCTTCAGTTTCTCTCTCTCTCTCAGCAGGACCTGTGTGATCGTGTACTGAGGCCAACAAGTGTGTGGTTTGTTTGGAGTTTTCGTGCTAGCGTGCAGCAGATCGGTCCAAGTCTCTCTCCCCGTTGACAGACAGGTGTGTCGTTTGGGAGTAAGGGCGGCAGGATGATGGTTTCGACGATTAGTAATAATTGTGGACTGAGGAGCAGCAAGCTGTGACCTGAATTAGCATACAGGTGAGTGGGTGCAGCCTCTGTGTGTGTGTGTGTGTGGTGTGTGCATTTTGTCACACACAACATGTGTTTTGTACTTGTTAGAACTGAGGCGGTGTTTGGTAGGCCGACAACTGACAACTTGGATGAAAGCTGATAATTATTAGG
>NC_134893.1:9123216-9128216 GCF_041734735.1 Babylonia areolata | reverse complement strand
TTATAAGATGTGACAAAACTGAGGGGGGGAAAAAACGACACCTCAGAGCCCAACCCACTCACCTCCAAGATGACTAGATGGTCCTCGTCGATCCCGACGGACGAACCACATTGTGTTGTATTGTACTGTAACATTTTGTCACAACAGATTTTACTCTGTGTGTGTGGAACTCCGGTTGCTGCCCTCGGAAAGAGAGCGTTGCTGCAGTGCCGCGCCACATACATTTTCTTTTTCGTTCAACAGGTTTTCTTTTCTTTTCTCTCCACAAGTGTGTTAGTTTTACACTCAGTTTTGCCAGGGACAGCCTTCTGTTGCCGTGGGTTCTTTTTTTGTGTGTGTGCTCCTTGTGTGTTGCTGCAGTACTGACCGTGACTAGACGGGGAGGGGAGGGGGTGGGGGTGGAGAGAGAGGGTGGGGTAAGAGAGGTGGCAGTCACAAGGGGTTCTTCCCCTTCTTCGTTCGTGGGCTGCGATTCCAGCCTTCACTTGTGTATCGTACGAGTGGGCTTTTACGTGTATGACAATTTTTTACCACCGACATGTTGTCACATTCCATTTTCCGGGTGGGGTGGGGGTGGGGGTGGGGGGGCATGCCGGGTATGTTCTTGTTTCCATAACCCACCGAACGCTGACATAGAATCACGGGATCTTTAACGTGCGTATTTGATCTTCTGTATGGGCATAATTATACAACACCTAGGGGGTTCAGGCACCAGCAGGTCTGCACATATTTTTTTACTCACCAGGCGTCGTGACTGAGATTCGAACCCAGGACCCTCCTAATGAAAGTTCAATGACGGGCGCAATAGCCGAGTGGTTAAAGCGTTGGACTGTCAATCTGAGGGTCCCGGGTTCGAATCACGGTGACGGCGCCTGGTGGGTAAAGGGTGGAGATTTTTACGATCTCCCAGGTCAACATATGTGCAGACCTGCTAGTGCCTGAACCCCCTTCGTGTGTATATGCAAGCAGAAGATCAAATACGCACGTTAAAGATCCTGTAATCCATGTCAGCGTTCGGTGGGTTATGGAAGCAAGAACATACCCAGCATGGACACCCCCGAAAACGGAGTATGGCTGCCTACATGGCGGGTTAAAAACGGTCATACACGTAAAAGCCCACTCGTGTGCATACGAGTGAACGCAGAAGAAGAAGAAAGTTCAATGCTTTAATGGCTGTTGCGCCCGTCGTGAGAAGTGATAATGAGGTAGAGGGGAGGGGGGAGGGGGGTGGGGGTGGAGGGGGGCATGGGGCGGGGCAGACTTGGCAAGGTGGACAGGACCACAAACAGGAAAGGGGAGGTGAAACCTCCATCTGTCTCTGTGTCTCTGTCTGTCTGTCTGTCTGTCTCTCTCTGTCTCTCTCTCTCTCTCCCCTTTTTTCCATTGTTTTCCTTTCGGGGACTGGATGAAAGAAAGCATTGTTTGCTTATTCTGCTATACCCTCAGATATCAAATCCATTCATTCATTCTGTGTGTTTAACTGTGTGAGTCATCCTAGCTTCCTGAACCGGTGTCTCCCTTTATTAGGCTTTGTTGAATGCTTGCGCGCTCGCGCGTATGTGTACACACACACACACACACACACACACACACACACACACACACACAAAATTATATATATGTATATATATATGTGTGTGTGTGTGTGTGTATATATATATATATATATATATATATATATATATATATATATATATATATATATCGCTTTCCTTTCATGCGTGTACGAAACAAAATCACCCAGAGCAGTTAACGTTTCACCTTGAAGATGCGATAGATTATTTTATTTCTTGTGAAAACAAAACAAACATATCACAACAAGAACAATAACAACAGCAACAACAAATAGAGAAGATACTCTGCTCTTGATCCAAGTGGTACGTACATCTTTGTTTTTTTTACACCCCCCACCTCCACCCCCACCCCCCATTCACCCCATCCACTCACTCCTCCTTACTCCACTCTTTTATGGATTTGTCCGAACGCAGTGTCGCCTCCTTGAGCTACTGATACTGATACTGATACTCCACTCTTCGGCCCTCAAACATTATACAAAGGCAAAGATGGAAGATCTACAATAAGCATCTGGCGAGACTGATATTATTTTAATGAATACGTTTAACTGACAAACGTCTGTGTGTGAGGGGGATTTTGTGTTTGTTTGTTGGGGGGGGGGGGGTGGATGGGTAGGTGAGTGTTTCGGGATGTGTTCAGTTTGGGGGTTCTTGAACTTCCCGCAACGGAACTCTGCGCTTATAGACGCGAATTCATGCAGAACACCACAAACCACAAACCTTCCATTAATCAAGAAATACCGGTAAGTGATGTCATCCAGCCTTTCAGAGGTTCAAAAGCTCAGCCCCTAATATTGTGAGGTGGGGTCTCCTCTTGCAGGGTAGAGTAGAAAGGTTTACACTAGACCCACCCCGTAAGTTCAACGTTTAATCACAGTTCTGCCCCATAGAAGGGCTCCCCGCAAGAATTATATACGGACCCCAGTCTTTGCCTTGACGAATAAAGACCGCACCCTGTATTCAGTTTTTTAGTTCTTTGGGCGTTTAAAAGCCAGTGCATGACAGGCATAGTTTGAGATTGGCTCGCCTAGACAGTTTCAGTTTCAGTTTCAGTAGCTCAAGGAGGCGTCACTGCGTTCGGACAAATCCATATACGCTACACCACATCTGCCAAGCAGATGCCTGACCAGCAGCGTAACCCAACGCGCTTAGTCAGGCCTTGAGTCGCCTGGACAGCTGGCTCACACACTGAACCATGGCTTATTCGAGGGCACCCTTCTTTCAATTCTTTGTCGTTGTGGCTGTTGTTGTGGTGGTGGTGGTTGTTGTTATTGTTGCTGTGGTGGTGGTGGTGGTTGTTGTTATTGTTGCTGTGGTGGTGGTGGTGGTGGTTGTTGTTATTGTTGTTGTGGTGTTGGTGGTGGTGGTTGTTGTTATTGTTGCTGTGGTGTTGGTGGTGGTGGTTGTTATTGTTGCTGTGGTGTTGGTGGTGGTGGTGGTTGTTATTGTTGCTGTGGTGTTGGTGGTGGTGGTTGTTGTTATTGTTGCTGTGGTGTTGGTGGTGGTGGTTGTTATTGTTGCTGTGGTGTTGGTGGTGGTGGTTGTTGTTATTGTTGCTGTGGTGTTGGTGGTGGTGGTTGTTGTTATTGTTGCTGTGGTGTTGGTGGTGGTGGTTGTTGTTATTGTTGCTGTGGTGTTGGTGGTGGTTGTTGTTATTGTTGCTGTGGTGGTGGTGGTGGTTGTTGTTATTGTTGTTGTGGTGTTGGTGGTGGTTGTTGTTATTGTTGCTGTGGTGGTGGTGGTGGTTGTTGTTATTGTTGCTGTGGTGTTGGTGGTGGTTGTTGTTATTGTTGCTGTGGTGTTGGTGGTGGTTGTTGTTATTGTTGCTGTGGTGGTGGTGGTGGTGGTTGTTATTGTTGCTGTGGTGTTGGTGGTGGTGGTTGTTGTTATTGTTGATGTGGTGGTGGTGGTGGTGGTTGTTATTGTTGCTGTGGTGTTGGTGGTGGTTGTCATTGTTGTGGTTGTTATGCTCCTTGTTATCACAATAGATTATGCAGTGTCAAGTTCGGGCTGCACTTCCTTGGGAGAGTTCAACCGTCCGTGACAGTACATCGCTTTCCATTGTCCTGTTTAAAAAGTGAAGTTACAATACACAATACACAATACAATACACAAACTTTATTGTCTATACTTTGGTACAGAGATTTTCCTTTTGGCAGCAGCACATGTCCAACATAAGAAGAAAACAACAAACAAATAAAATGACAAACAAATAAAATGAATAAAATGAATAGAAAATAAAAAGATAAATTAAAAATTAAAAAGTTAGTTTTACTATCAAAGTGGGTTTTTCAGTCTTGCCAGATACAGCCCTTTTGTTTCCGCGGGCTTTTTTTTCTTTTCTTTTACTTGGCGTTAAGTGCATGCTGCACACAGTGCCTCCGAGTTTATCGACTCAGCCAGAACATGAGCATCCAGACCACCCGCTCAGGGTCCGGTGGAAGTGAGGGAGGGGGAGTAGAAACCGCGGTCCGTATATAGATGGGATTCGAACCCGTGGACGCTCGCTTCCTAGTCAGGAGCATTACCACTAGGCCACTGCTCCACTGTGATGTCTGGTGCCGTGGGTTCCAGCCTTTATCGGATCGTGGCCCTTAGTTGTGGTTCTGGAAGTGGGGGGCTTTAATTCAGGGGATAAAACTCCGTCTGTATTGTACCGATTCTAATAATGGAGTTTATCTCCCTTATCCTCGTCACCTTCCAGTGTTTGACATACTGTACAAATGAGCAAGATATTGCAGTTTAATCCTTGTAATGATTTGTTTATTTGTTTCTTTGTGCATATATACTTTTTTTCCCCTCCACTATGTACGGTGTATTGACGGTGCTACCAATCATACATTGGAAGTGCCATGTCCAGTTACATTTTGAAATATGGTAGAAAAAAAAAAACTTGAGAAAGAAAAAGGTATATTGTACTATATAAACTACGAAAGTGTTTGAGCAACGCATATTACACTTGCGCGCGCGCGCGCACACACACACACACACACACACACACACACACACACACACACACACACACACATATATATATATATAATAAAGTTTTGTGTTGGTTGGAAAAGGTACTCTAATTCTGGATGTCTATTCAAAAGACAGTTTCCGTTCTTACAACCGAACGTTAGAACTTGCAACGTTCAGTGTTCTGACACCATCTACCTCCGTCAACAAGACTGAGGCTGTTTTGCTGAGAAAGGTGTTGTGAAAAACCATTGAAATAGAAATTATAAGTACGTTCAATATGCCGCGTTTTCAAATCTGAGCAAGGAAAACTTGGTTTCCACAGAGTATTGTGTGTTGTGTATTGTTCACCACAATCTGGGCCTGTGGCTTCCTCGGCTTTACTTTTTTTCCGCACCGCTGACCATGTGGCAGATGAAGGCAGACATGATTAGTTGTCAAGAGTTCCCATTTCCACTGGCG
>NC_134893.1:9115716-9120716 GCF_041734735.1 Babylonia areolata | reverse complement strand
TTTGGTTGACGTTGGTCACTAAAGCCGAAAAGAGATTGATTGATTTATGCTGATTCGTCATTTCTCTCTCTCTCTCTCTCTCTCTCTCTCTCTCTCTCTCTCTCTCTCTCTCTCTCTCTCTCTCTCTCTCTGTCCCCCCCCCACCCCCACCCCTCCTATCAAACCAGTGCTTTGTTGTTTTTTCCTCATCAAACCAGTGCTTTACTGTTTTTTCCTCATCAAACTAGTGCTTTGTTGTTTTTTCCTCATCAAACCAGTGCTTTACTGTTTTTTTTCCTCATCAAACCAGTGCTTTACTGTTTTTTCCTCATCAAACCAGTGCTTTGTTGTTTTTTCCTCATCAAACCAGTGCTTTACTGTTTTTTTCCTCATCAAACCAGTGCTTTACTGTTTTTTCTTCATCAAACCAGTGCTTTGTTGTTTTTTCCTCATCAAACCAGTGCTTTGTTGTTTTTTCCTCATCAAACCAGTGCTTTGTTGTTTTTTCCTCATCAAACCAGTGCTTTACTGTTTTTTCCTCATCAAACCAGTGCTTTACTGTTTTTTCCTCATCAAACCAGTGCTTTACTGTTTTTTTCTTCATCAAACCAGTGCTTTGTTGTTTTTTCCTCATCAAACCAGTGCTTTGTTGTTTTTTCCTCATCAAACCAGTGCTTTACTGTTTTTTTTCCTCATCAAACCAGTGCTTTACTGTTTTTTTTCCTCATCAAACCAGTGCTTTGTTGTTTTTTCCTCATCAAACCAGTGCTTTGTTGTTTTTTCCTCATCAAACCAGTGCTTTGCTGTTTTTTTCCTCATCAAACCAGTGCTTTGTTGTTTTTTTCCTCATCAAACCAGTGCTTTGTTGTTTTTCCTCATCAAACCAGTGCTTTACTGTTTTTCCCCCCATCAAACCAGTGTTTTATTGTTATTCCCATCAAATGAATGCTTTTGTATTTCCTGGGTTTGTTTGTCCTCCTTCCTTCGGCATGTGGAGAAAGCCTGGTGCCGAGCATTTTCAAGAAAACAACACCGACGGGCGCAATAGCCGAGTGGTTAAAGCGTTGGACTGTCAATCTGAGGGTCCCGGGTTCGAATCACGGTGACGGCGCCTGGTGGGTAAAGGGTGGAGATTTTTACGATCTCCCAGGTCAACATATGTGCAGACCTGCTAGTGCCTGAACCCCCTTCGTGTGTATATGCAAGCAGAAGATCAAATACGCACGTTAAAGATCCTGTAATCCATGTCAGCGTTCGGTGGGTTACGGAAACAAGAACATACCCAACATGCACACCCCCGAAAACGGAGTATGGCTGCCTACATGGCGGGGTAAAAACGGTCATACACGTAAAATCCCACTCGTGTGCATACGGGGGAGGGGAGGGGGGGGGGGAAGAAAGAGAATATGCTTCGTTGTCTTGTGTGCAGTTGAAGAGAAAGGCAAGTCTTCATGATTGTCTGATACAACGATGGCAGTCTTGGGGCAATGAATGAGAGTAAATGACGGCAGCAACGACACATCCGAGTATTAGTTCTTAACGACGACGACGACGAACACGATAACAACAACATTCATCATCTTAGTGACTTTTTGCAGCAATGGCGAAGATGAAAATGCAGTAGAAAACGCTAACAGTAACAAACACCTCAACGGATTTTTTTCACTGCCTATCGTCATCATCTTCCTCGTCAGTAACAGTTAAAAAAACCTACAAAATCACCATCATTCATCATCATCATCATCATCATCATCATCATCATCGACGTAATGAATTTCGCAGTTATTACAATGATACTACGTGTTAGAAAACAGTAACATCAAGAAATACCCCAACGTTTTTCTTCTTCTTCTACTTCTTCTTCTTCTGCTTCATCATCATCATCATCTTCTTCTTCTTCTTAATTATCATCATCATCTTCATCATCATCATCTTCTTCTTCTTCTGCTGCTTAATTATCATCATCATAATCGTCATCTTCATTATCATTATCCAGCAGAACAGTCCATCCAAGCGCAGTATAATACACCTGACAAGTTTGCGCGAGGTATTTTTCTATGACTATGATTTACTTTTTTTTTTTTTTTTTTTAAAATCTCAGTTGTTACTTGCGTTGAACGATTTGAACATGCATGCTCAGTGTGTCGCTGTCTGATGTGAGACAGTTTGCCCCAGGGAATGAGGGGTGTGGGAAGGGGGCTAGGAAGGCTGACGGTGGGGGGGGGGGGGGGCGTGGGTGGTAGTGAAAAAGATAATTATGCATGTTAGGGCGATCACTGACAAAGTATTTGCAGAGAAAATGTCAATGTTAAAGTTTACCACGGACACACACACACACACACAGACAACCGAACACCGGGTTAAAACATAGACTCACTTTGTTTACACAAGTGAGTCAAAAACAACACCAACAACAATAACAAATATACACACCAAAACCACAACAACACAAACATGATGGGGGAGGGTTGGGAGTGGGGGGGCAGGGGGGAAGAATGAGAATATGCTTCGTTGTCTTGTGTGCAGTTGAAGAGAAAGGCACGTCTTCGTGATTGTCTGATACAACGATAACAGTCTTGGCAATGAATGAGAGTTAATGACGGCAGCAACGACACATCCGAGTATTAGTTCTTGACGACGTAGACGACGACGACGACGACTACGATAACAACAACATTCATCATCTTAGTGACTTTTGCAGGAATGGCGAAGATGAAAATGCAGTAGAAAACGCTAACAGTAACAAACACCTCAACGGATTTTTTTCACTGCCTATCGTCATCATCTTCCTCGTCAGTAACAGTTAAAAAAAACTACAAAATCACCATCATCATCATCATCATCATTATCATCATCATCATCATCATCATCGACGTAATGAATTTCGCAGTTATTACAATGATACTACGTGTTAGAAAACAGTAACATCAAGAAATACCACAACGTTTTTCTTCTTCTTCTTCTCTGCTTCATCATCATCATCATCTTCTTCTTCTTCTTAATTATCATCATCATCTTCATCATCATCATCATCATCATCTTCTTCTTCTTCTTCTTCCTCTTAATTATCATTATCATCATCGTCATCTTCATTATCATTATCCAGCAGAACAGTCCATCCAAGCGCAGTATAATACACCTGACAAGTTTGCGCGAGGTATTTTTCTATGACTATGATTTACTTTAGTTTTGTTTTGTTTTTTAAATCTCAATTGCTACTTGCGTTGAACGATTTGAACATGCATGCTCAGTGTGTCGCTGTCTGATGTGAGACAGTTTGCCCCAGGGAATGAGGGGTGTGGGAAGGGGGCTAGGAAGGCTGACGGTGGGGGGGCGTGGGTGGTAGTGAAAAAGATAATTTATATATATATATATATATATATATATATATATATATATATATATATATATATATATATATCCGGCGTCACTTCGTTCTCACACGTAGCTGCTGTTTCTGGATAAACTCAGTGGATAAATGTTCAAAATTATGGCCGGCAGCGTTGTCCACCTGTCTGTAACTGTACGTATGTCTGTCTGTCTGTCTGTCTGTCTCAGTGTCTCTCCTGCCGCCCCCACACCCTCTCTTTCTCTCTGTGTCTTTGTCTGTCTGTCTGTCTGTCTGTCTTTCTCTCTCTGTCCGTCTGTCTTTCAGCGCATACATAGTTTTGAATACAGACACGGATCAATGCAAGCACGTCATGTGCTCATCCTGGCAGGAACAGTAGGCGTGCACGCGCATTTACATATACCTGAACGCGCGCGCTCGCATACACACACACACACACACACACACACACATACTCAAACATACACATACACACACGCGCGCGCGCGCGCGTCTGTGTTTCTTCAGTTCCACACAAGTCCACACCTCTGAAATGTGTATATATGTCTATCTGTAAACCTGTGTTCGTGAAAGAATTTACGGGCTGTAAAGCGCTTCAATAGAAAGGCCGTACCATTCCCAACACGTGTGGTGTGTTGCCTGTCAGTGATAGGAGGAAAAAAAAGGTCGTGCAAGGCGCGTGCAGGGAGGGAGTTTCGGGGGTGGAGTGGGGGGTCAGGGGGGAGAGAAGAATGTGGAGGAAGGGGCTACTAATGAACGTATAGTATCCTAGTGCTGTACTTCGTGCTTTGACATTTCCCCCCCACCTCACCAGGCCGAACTCCATGGAATGTGAGGGTAATGTCCATGTGGCTCTCCTCGCTCTCTCTCATCAAACACACACACACACACACACACTCAGCCTCTTTTCTTAACACAGCGTGTAGCGGTAGTGTGGTAAGCTTGCTGAAGAGCCAGTGGTAAACAGATGTGTGTACGAACAGTTGGGTGCGGATAACGAAAAACTTCAGCAGGTGAATGAAATGAAATTAGCTCCAAGCAGTTATACGACCTTTGTTTCTCCGTGTGTGCAAAGTGATCTGAAAACTTCGTAACAGGACCTTTTCTTGATATATATATATATATATATATATATATATATATATATATATATATATATATATATATGTGTGTGTGTGTGTGTGTGTGTGTGTGTGTGTGTGTGTTTATTTTGTTTTTGTTTTAAGGAAAATTAATATCAGACACCAAGAAGATGAGCCTTACGTGGAATCAGATAGTCAGATGGATGCGCGCTAAGCACAGGATAGTGGACTATGGAGGTTTCCGCTTACGTTTTGGTGGCATATAACCCGTGGATGGGAGGTTAGCAGGGGTGGGGGGGTTAAATGTCTTTCGAAGTAATGTTTAAAGCAGACGAATAAAGAAGACAAAGGTATTGACGGAACATTCCTCCCTCCTTTGTCATCGAACGACAATGCCGAGAGAGTTAATCATGTATGCATGTGCCCGCAGGTACTGGTAGGGTGGTTTCCTGAAGAGGTTTTGTTAATCACTGTCGTTTGTTGCCACGGATTCAAATAGAAATGTGGTTTAGGCGTCATCGGTTTCTTTTTCTGTTTTTATTTTTATAATTTTTTTTATCACAAATTATTATTATTATTTTAAAGAATAA
>NC_134893.1:9105716-9110716 GCF_041734735.1 Babylonia areolata | reverse complement strand
AACCTCGATCTTTTTTTTCTTTCTTTTTTTTTTCTTGCTATGGGACTCATAAGACAGAGTTGCGAGAGAGAAAGATGGTGAAGGGGGTTCCGGGGGAGGGGGAAGGGGGGGAGGAAGGTTTGTGCCAAAACGTGCATGACGAAAGGGGAGTGAGTTAGTGAATGAGAGACTGAGTGCGCGTGCATGTGTGTGCGTGTGTGTGTGTGTGTGCAAACAAAAAAAAAATAATTTAAAACAAACAAGCAAACACACAAGCACAACGAATCAAACACACACACGCGCACGCACTCATTCTCTCTCACATGCACATACTCACACTCATATATTCACACACACACACACACACACACACACACACACACACACACACACACACACACACACATGCACGCGCACTCAGTCTCTCATTCACTAACTCACTCCCCTTTCGTCATGCACGTTTTGGCACAAACCTTCCGCACCCCCCCCCCCACCCCCCCACCCCCATCCCCTCTCCAACCCCCTTCTCCATCTTCCCCTCTCGCAACTCTGTCTTATGAGTCCCATAGCAAGAAAAAAAAAAAGATCGAGGTTATACCTATACACATGTACATACATTCTATATCTATCGACAGATTCATTGCCCTTAGTCAGACTGCAGAAAGGGTGTCACAAACTGAGTATACATGCCAAGATAAGCGAGAGGGGTGGGGGGTTGGGGCGGAGGGGGGGGGGGATAAAGGAAAATTCAAGTCAATAACACCGTTTGTTCGACAGATAACAGGTGCGTGTGTGGGGGCAGATACACAGGCACTACATGTATACTGCTGTGGGTGTAAGTGACGTCAGCACTTGAAGGGTGAATGACACGCTAGAATCTAACGTACCAATCAGTGTGTGTAGATAGGCAATATATATCACTCGGTAGGTGTTAGTGACGTCAGCGCTTAAGGGGTGAATGACGCGTCATGAAGTAAAAAATACTACCTGTGTGTATCTCTCGCAGGATCAGTGGGGGAGGGGGGAGGTGGGGGGATTGTGGGGTGGGGGGGAAGAAGGTGATGGGGGGGGGGGGGAGAACTAGAGAGAAACGTGTTGGGATAATCTGTACACTTTTGGAATTGAGCAAACGTTACAATACGATACAATACAATACAATACAATACAACACGACACAACGCAACACCAGACCATACCACACCACACCACACAATGCAATACAATGAAATGAAATATCACTATCACTCCCTCGCAGGGAAATTTCAAAAGTGTCTTCTTAATCCGGCATAAATCAAGAACTGCATAAACGCAGTGGTGGTGAGAACAATTATACAGGCACAAACACACGCTTTATATTTTTTTAAAGATTAGAGCAGCATAAATATTTCACACAGACACACACACACACATAAACAACAACAACACAACAGAGACACAGAGTGATGGAAGAAAGAGAACAGAGGGACTGGGCAGGAGAGAGACAGAGAGAGACAGACCGACCGAAACATCAGGACACAGACGAAAAGAAACCCTCCTACCCGGTATAGAGTCTGAGCATAGGCGTCTGTCTGTCCGTCTGCGAGTCAGCCCGTGGCTGGAATGTGTGTGCGTGTATATGTGCGTGCGTGCGTGTGTGTGTGTGTGTGTGTGTGTGTGTGTGTGTGTGTGTGTGTGACTCAGAACCAGACGATGTTATGTGGAATATCAGGACTGTAGGACCATCGCACTACCTACCCCGGGTAGCTCACTGTGCCTGTTTCAGCATGTTCAGTCTGCCGAGTACGCCACAAAGTCGTCTGGCATGTCTCTGTCGCGAGGTCAGGCCAGAAGAGGTCAGGCATTGATCCTGGGGAATATATATTCCTTTCGGTGTCATATTTATCACCCTGTTTGGGAAAGGTCGGGGCTGGGTGATCTGATCTGAGCTGTGAGAGATGGGAGCTTAGCTCAGGGCGGTAGTTTGGGGTAGAGAGTGGGGGGGGAAGGGAGGGGAGTGGGGGGTATGCATGTCTTTTGCGCAGAGAGAGGCAGAGAAGTATGAAGTCTGAATGGTTTATTGTTTAGGCCTTTCTGCCCGTGACAACAGGGGTAAGGGGGTGGGGGGCTTCCGTGTTAACACCCATTATAAAGAACAGCGCCAATATATGTAAAACAAACAAAGGGTAGAAAAGAGAGAAAGGACAGAGTAAGACAGAGAGAGAGAGAGAGAGAGTGAGAGGGACAGAGAGAGAGGGACAGAAAGAAGAAGAAAAAGACAAAAGACAGATGGGCAGATTGGTATGTAATCATGCGTCATTAACCAAAGATAGACTTGTTTCTATGGGTGAAGGCTTTGGACAAGAACAGAGAGAGTGGAATGCATGTCTTCTCATCTGCAAACAACAGTGACAATTTAAATGCATAGGGGCGCACATGATACTTCTTCGGTATATACTGTTCTCTGAGATTTTTGTATTCTGGGCATGTCAAAATAAAATGGAGTTCGGTTTCTTGTTCATCTTTACAGAATAAGCAACACATATTTTCACGCTTTTTAGAGAGGCAGAGAGAGGGAGGGTGGAGGGTGTGTGTGTTGGGGGGGGGGGGGGGGGGGCTGAGGGGGGAGAGAGCGAAATGGAGAGACAGACAGAGAGAGAGAGAGAGATAGAACAGCCACACTGTTCAGACCGCCAGGACTCCCCCAACTTGGAACGCCGCATGGACCCCATGCTGGGAAAGATATCCATGACTCCACACCCCTCGAACAACGAAACTTTCACCAACACCAAGACAGGCAGGTCAGTACGAGGAATCCTGAGTTACTATAACCCTTTGACTGCAAGGGAAAATCACAGTGGAAAGAGGTGTTTCGTCATAAATCAATATGCACAAGAATCAGTCAGAAACTGAGAAAAAAAATCGTCTGGAGATATACTACTCTAGGTCCAATATGTGAATTTTCAGCCTTCTAGAGGTATTATTCCCCTTCTTTTGATGATGTCATCAGTGACGTCACTATGGACACAAGTGTTACGTATTAAGGCAGTGAAGGGGTTCAAAATAGACCAATGCGAGCTTGAAACGTAACACTAATGCTATAGTTTGCCTTTTGCTTCACCGAATTGTAAGGTGGCTATCGGCGAGTATGTTTCCCACGCTGCGTGAATGGAGTATCGGGGGAAGTGTGTTGGGGTAGGACCAGGATAATCCCCCTTCACGCACCTCACCTCAGCGCTGAGGGTCAGAGAGCAGGCTTAATTAAGGAGATGCCACAGGAGCCGATGCAGTCGCACGAAGGCTGGGATAAGGATCGCCCCCGATTAGAATCGGTCGGTAGTCTGTCACCGTGGCCGCTCCGTCCGATGCGGTTGAGAACGTCAGTTCTGAGTATCTTCACAGCATGACTGACATGCCATGTTTCAGAATGGTTTGAATTTCGTCCTCCCGGCAAATG
This sequence comes from Babylonia areolata, assembly GCF_041734735.1. NCBI lineage: Eukaryota > Metazoa > Mollusca > Gastropoda > Neogastropoda > Buccinidae > Babylonia > Babylonia areolata. Next base: position 9,107,304 of record NC_134893.1, on the reverse strand, counting down.
AACCGCAGATCAGCATCATCATCATCATCATCATCATCATCATCATCATCATTATTGGTTTAAATAATCTTTAATTATTCAACAATACACATGATTACAATGCAATGAATGACAAAAGAGCATCAACAAGCTTAAAGCTTATACTGTGCTCACAACGTTGCACTTCAGTTTTATCATGACGGCTGATGAACCATATGATGAATTGTATCAAATAACATTCACACACAGTAAGTAATGAAACATTGAAATCAAACAAACAAACAAACAGTACATAATATAGTAAAATAATGCTAATATCAATATTAACATTAGATTAAATTTATTATCACAAGAGTAATCGGCCTGATAGAAGAGAAATACGAAGGAAAAAAATCATCATCATCATCATTATTATCATCTGCGCCGTTTCAGTGGCATTACTCCCACGCCGCTCATTTAGATTCCCCCATACACGGCCACACCCGGGTTCGTCCGTCGCAGTTCCAGCGTCGGCAGTCCACAAGGAACCATCGATGTTAGGTGGTGGTTGTTGTTAGTTCAGGGATATTTTGCTGTTCAGCTTCGTTTAAAGTAAACGCAGTCAGTGGCGCTCAGTCCATTTCGAGTCAAGCTTTTCGAAGTTCATATCTCTGTTCCTCTGTCTGTCCCCTTCCTCTCCCCCTCCCTCCCTCTTTCTCTGCAGTCTTTTTCTCGCTCACTTTCTCTCTCTGTCTCCCACTCTGAACAGCATCTTCCAGTTCTGTCAAGCGAGTCACAAAAGAGGATTTTCTTTCTGTCTGGTCGTTTAAGCCTTGTTCTGTTCGGATCGCGCAAGGCGATGTGAATTATTAACTCACTCAGTACGGCCAGCCCTCTCCTCTATACAGACCCCTCGGATGTCCAGTGGGTGTCTGAATGACCCAACCTATAGCTTCTGTCGTCAGAACTGTGGTATTCTTTGTCTCTTCAGTATAAGAGCGTTCCGCTTGCAATATTTTGATGGTGGTAATTGGGGCGAAACGCTGTTGACGTCGTCTCTTTCGCCGTTCGTATGGAGAGAGTTAAAAGGGTGCGTGTACACGTGCACTCGCGGTCGAGTTTGTACACGTGAAAAGGAGAGAGAAGGAGAGAGAGAGAGGGTGTATCACTGTATGGGGTGGAGGGGGGTTCTGATTACGTTCCCAATATATTTAACATCCCATGGAATCAGTATCTGTTTAACCAAGCAAACAAAAAACAAACAAACCAAAAACAACAACTTCACCACTTCACTCATTCCCTCGACCGCTGGGGTCGTTGGGGGGAACATGAGGAAGATGTCATAGCTCGCCACGCCGTTCTGTTGGCAGCTGTCGTGAGGAGATCTGGCATCGTCATTTTGGTCCATTCCTTGACGTTGTCGGACCAGCTCTTTCTCTGCCGCCCCCGTCTGCGCCCTCCCTCTACAGTCCCTTGCAGGATGGTTTTGGAGAGGGTGTTATGTCGTATGACGTGACCAAACCATGCCATCTCCCGTCGTTTGACAGTCGCCAGCAGTGGTTCTTGGGGCCCAACAAGGTTGCTGACCAAGTTCCGCACATATTCATTGGTCTTGTGCTCCTAGTAGGAG
>NC_134893.1:9093216-9095716 GCF_041734735.1 Babylonia areolata | reverse complement strand
TCATTTCTATCCTTTTAAAAATCTAATTTGAAAAAAAAAGTTTTGAATATAGACGGAGTTTCGTGTGGAACAATGAGCAGTGAACAAATGTTTTATTGAGGGTAACTGGATAAGCTGGAAGCTTCTTTACACCATGCCCTCCCTCACACACAAACACACACACCCACACACACGCACAAAAGATGAAAAAGGGAAGAAAAAAAAAATCGGTACGGACACTCGGTGTAGACAGTAAAAACAACAACAACAACTACAACGACAAGAGTTAATCACGAAACATAAAAAATAGCATGGAATATAACTGAGTCACTCACACACACACACACACACACACACACACACACACACACACACACACACGCACGTACCAGCTTACGCACGCATGCATACACGGGCTGATATACACTAATCTTCTAAGCTCCTATGGAAAAAAACGTGTGGGGGATGGGGGGGGGGAGGATGTATACGGTGCGCGCGTACACACACATGCACATGCACACACATACATGCACACACACGCGCGCGCGCGCACGCACGCAGCATGTGACATGGAAACTGAAGACAGGGGCAGAATGACCTTTTTCGTTGGCAGAGTGGGCCAGGTTCCAAGGCAGTATGTCAACCTGTTTGCACGTTTCATTCTTGGAGGAAGAGGGGGGGGGGGGGGTGAGTCATCCCGATTACCCTGTTCCTGCTTCGCCTATTCCATGTTAGCATATCACGAAATTCGTGATCCCGATTCGCCCAAGTACTCAGTTTCTCTTTCTGTGTGTGTGTGTGCGCGCGCGTGCAGGTGCGTGTAAACGTGCGTGTTTGCATGTTGCCACGCGTATGTGTATGCTCGCGTGTTTTTTGCCCGCGCGTACATGCGTGCTTGTATGTGTATGTGTGTGTGTGTGTGTGTGTGTGTGCGCGCGTGTGTGTGTGTGTGTCTTGTGGAAGAAGTGTGTGTATGCACGAGTGAGTAATGTTCTCAGTCTCGATCTATCTTGTTTAACCTTACCCCTTTGCACGTGTATGGTCAATTATCTCTCTTCCCCTAATCTGAATACTTAGCATTGTGAACAAGCATCGAAAGTGTGAAACAGAGAGAGACTGAATTATGAGAATTAAAAATCAGAGCTTGACTGGACACCCAATGTGTAAACATCCCTAATATTGCTGGAATGACTGCATATCCGTCTGTATGCAAGACTTTTACATATGTATGTGTGTGTGGTGTGTGTGTGAGTGTGTGTTTGTGGTTGCGCGCGAGTATGTACGCAGAAAAGGCGGAGGAAACAGAAACAGCCATGAATCGACCGTCGTTTAGAAGGTTGATAGCAGCGGTCCACTCAGTTCATCGATCAATCTATGTATCGATCACATTAACCGACTAAACTCTGCGAGACTGGGACTTGTCGGTGGGGGGAGGGGGAAAGTGGGCCTTGGGAGAAAGGGGTGCGGGGGGGGACAGTTCCAGCTATGTGTGTAGCCCCCTTAACCCCCCCCCCCCTTTCTTCCCCCTCCGTCGCCCCCACTCCCCCCCCCCCCTCCCCTCCCAGACAAACAACCTGTGTGTAGCGTCACTGACCCTCCGTGTGTCGCGCAGATCACAGACTTGTGATAATAAATCTATTAATAAGTCTTGTGTGTTCAGCTGTTCAGAGAAGGTGGCGTGTGGGTTGGGTTGGGCTGGGAGTGGGAGGGTGGGGGGCGGAGGGGGGGGGGAAATTGCGCGGGGTGACGGAGGTAGGGTGTGGGGTGGAGGGGTGTGGTAGGGTAGAGGAGAGATTGAACGAAGTGGAAGTTGTGCGAAGGCTGTTTTGGGTGTGTGAATGGGGATGGGGGTGAGTGTGTGTGTGTGTGTGTGTGTGTGTGTGTGTTCGTGACTGTGGCTGCGTGCATGTGTATGTGCATGAGAGCGGTCTCTCGCACGCGCGTGTTTGTGTGTGTGTTTGTGTGTGTGTGTGTAAGGGAGCGAGAAAGACTTGAGGTGAAAGGTCAAGTTGACCGTTGATCGTCGAGCTTTTACCTGCCTCTTGATTTATGGCGCGGTGGACAGTGGACAGAGAGTACCTACTACTGGTACTCACTGAAGATTTGGTGTTTGCTCCCCCCCTATTCCCAGGTCCCTCCCCTCCCCTCCCCCCCATGTCCTCTCATCACATCTGTTAGTTCTGTTCTTTAACTTTGTTTCTTTGTCACATTCCAAGACGGCAAAGAAATACGAAGCTGTACTCAAGGTTCTGAAGTGTTGTTTTGTTTGTTGGTTGGTTTTTTTTTTTTTGTTTTTTTTAACCCAGATAAACCACCAAACTGTATTATCCCGTAGTTAAACTAAGAGAGAGAGAGAGAGAGGTACCAATAATTATTAACTATGTAGAAGTGTGTTTACAAGCCCATGCACACACTCACTCACACTCACACATACGCGCGCGCGCGCACGCACACACACACACACACACACACACACACACACACACACACACACAGAGGGAAAGTACGCACCATATTGATT
>NC_134893.1:9065716-9085716 GCF_041734735.1 Babylonia areolata | reverse complement strand
AGATTGTTGGTTGTTGTCAGCTTGGAGCAAGAGTCAGGTTTCAGATTGTTGGCTGTAGTCAGCTTGGTGCAAGACTCAGGTTTCAGATTGTGGACTGTTGTCGGCTTGGTGCAAGAGTCAGGTTTCAGATTGTGGACTGTTGTCGGCTTGGTGCAAGAGTCAGGTTTCAGATTGTGAACTGTTGGCAGCTTGGAGCAAGAGTCAGGTTTCAGATTGTTGGCTGTAGTCAGCTTGGTGCAAGAGTCAGGTTTCAGATTGTTGGCTGTTGTCAGCTTGGTGCAAGAGTCAGGTTTCAGATTGTTGGCTGTAGTCAGCTTGGTGCAAGAGTCAGGTTTCAGATTGTTGGCAGTAGTCAGCTTGGTGCAAGAGTCAGGTTTCAGATTGTGGACTGTTGTCGGCTTGGTGCAAAGGTCAGGTTTCAGTCGTGGAACTGTTGTCAGCTTGGAGCAAAGGTCAGGTTTCAGTCATGGAAGTGTTGTCATTTTGGTGCAAAGGTCAGGTTTCAGATTGTTGGCTGTAGTCAGCTTGGAGCAAGAGTCAGGTTTCAGATTGTGGACTGTTGTCAGCTTGGAGCAAGAGTCCGTTTTGGTGCAGGAATCAGCTCAGTGCATGGGTCAGGTCAGGTGCAGGAGTCAGGTTCAGATCTGGGGACTGTTGTCAGCTTGACATAGCAGTCAGGTCCACTGGGTGAATTACTCAAAATCAGTCTCAGGTGGATGATGGATGGATGGATGGATGATGGATGGATGGATGGATGGATGATGGATGGATGGATGGATGATGGATGGATGGATGATGGATGGATGGATGATGGATGATGGATGATGGATGGATGGATGGATGATGGATGGATGGATGGATGATGGATGGATGGATGATGGATGGATGGATGGATGATGGATGGATGGATGGATGATGGATGGATGGATGGATGATGGATGGATGGATGGATGATGGATGGATGGATGATGGATGGATGATGGATGGATGGCTGGATGATGGATGGATGGCTGGATGATGGATGGATGGATGGATGATGGATGGATGGATGGATGATGGATGGATGGATGGATGATGGATGGATGGATGGATGATGGATGGATGGATGGATGATGGATGGATGGATGATGGATGGATGATGGATGGATGGATGGATGATGGATGGATGATGGATGGATGGATGGATGATGGATGGATGGATGGATGATGGATGGATGGATGATGGATGGATGATGGATGGATGGATGGATGATGGATGGATGGCTGCTGGGCAGGGAAGGTGCCAGGCAGTCTGTGGGGAGGATTGTTTTGTTTGTTTTGTTTGCTTGTTTGCTTTTTTTAATCGAGAGGTTCCATTTCCATGATTGCTATGCGACCACAGAGCTGTGCGGTGCTGTTTTTGCTGTTTGTGGCTCAGCCGGCACAGTGGGGGGGCCATTGATTGTCAACAAAGCCTTGTAGACGGCTGGATTTGTTTTTTTTTTGGGGGGGGGTTTCTTCTAACTTTTGGGCTGGTCACGCGTGCATGTACGCATTTGCGCACGCGCACGCACAAACACACAGATGCTTACATACATGCACACACACAAACACACGCACGCACAAACACATACATGGACGCACGCATAGACACACATTATGCACGCATGCATGTGACCACACACACACACACGCGCGCGCACATAAACACACTTACACACATACACGCGCGCACAGACACACACACACACACACACACACACACACACACACACACACACACACACACACACACACACACACACACACACACACACCACAGATTGGATGGAAGGAGGGTTGTGGTAGAGAAAAGACCGTTCATCTTTGACCATTGCACATTGTGATGGAAGATAGAGGGTAGCCCGACAGTTGCTGGGTCTTTGATGTGGTTTATTCATCGAAAACCGAGATGTCTGTACTTAAAAAGAAAATAAAGTAAGTAGCGTGAATTTTCGTGGCTGGTAGAACTGAAATCTCTGCCTTCCTTCCCTTTCACCTCCTGTCGCAGTGTGTGTGTGTGTGTGTGTGTGTGTGTGTGTGTGTGTGTGTGTTTATGTGCGAGAGAGAGAGAGAGAGAGACAGGGAGAGAGAGCGAGTGCACTAATGTGAGCGTGCACGTCTTTGTACTCATGGTTTATTCATGATGTAGGCAATTTTTGTTTTTAACAGAGTGCGATAGAGACTGTTTCGTCGTTTGAAAGTACGGTTCTCTTCATCATCTCACCGTCTTTGTCGAGCGTTGAGACAAAAACAATCAGCATTGTTGATACATCTTCATAGTTATTCGAAAACCGTTCTCCAAGGAAATAGACCGCTGTGTTTCGGTAACTGGACATTCTGTCTACAAGTGAAAGCTAAACAAGTATAAGGGTTTGTTACAACCTAGAATCCCGCATTTCCATACAAACGTGGACGTGGTGTCCTCTGTGAAGCAAACGATGTGTGCTGCCTTCTACAGTCAAGTGGAGCATGTGACGTGACTCGCTCAGACAGGCAACGTGTTCACTCTCCGTACCATGGATGGGGCTGTACTCCTCCCAGACTCTCCCAAGAAGTTGATCTCCTCCTTGACCACCAAGGCTGCTCAGGCTCCACACACCACCACTCCTGGAGCATCCACGGCGAAGGAGACCCAGCAGAATGGTTGTGGCCGTGGTGATGGTGGTGGTGGTGGTGGCGGTGGTGATGATGGTAGTGGCGGTGAAAGTGTTCAAATGCCGAATGGAGACGGATTTCATTTCCAGCTTGGGATATTGAAGGATTGTAAGATTCAAGGTGAGACGGGTTTAGGATGGAAGGGGGTTGAATGTTCTGAATATTTCGGGATGGTTGGTGGAGTTTGGGGGACGGGGGTTGAAGGTGCGTGTGGTTGTGTGTGTGTGTGTGTATGTGTCTGTGTGATTGTGTGTGTGTGTGTGCATGCGTGCGTGTGTCTGTGTGTGTGTGTCTGTGTTTGTGTGTGTGTCTTTGTGATTGTGTGTGTGTGTGTGTGTGGCGTGCGTGTGCGCGTGTGCCTGTATTTATATATGTGTGTGTCTGTGTCTGTGAGTGCGTGTGTGTGTGCGTATATGTGTATAGTGCCAGTACGCACTGCGGATAACCTGCAGAGATCTTTCATCAGATCATTCCTCCACATTGATCATTATGTTTCTGGCGGCAGTCCATGGGCAGTGTGATGATGTGGTGTTGTCGATGATTTGCATTGTATGTTGCGTGGTGACATCGTCAGAGCTGTATGATCGACGGGTCCTCTACTGCAATGGGAATTCATTTACAGCTTAGTCTTTTTGTTATAAAGGACTATTAGTGGAGTGATGGCCTAGAGGTAACGCGTCCGCCTAGGAAGCGAGAGAATCTGAGCGCGCTGGTTCGAATCACGGCTCTGCCGTCGATATTTTCTCCCCCCCGTCCCCCCTCCAAAAGACCTTGAGTGGCGGTCTGGACGCTAGTCATTCGGATGAGACGATAAACAGAGGTCCCGTGTGCAGCATGCACTTAGCGCACGTAAAAGAACCCACGGCAACAAAAGGGTTGTTCCAGGCAAAATTCTGTAGAAAAATCCACTTCGATAGGAAAAACAAATAAAACTGCACGCAGGAAAAAATACAACAAAAAAAAGGGTGGCGCTGTAGTATAGCGACGCGCTCTCCCTGGGGAGAGCAGCCCGAATTTCACACAGAGAAATATGTTGTGATAAAAAGAAATACAAATACAAATACGTCTCTCAAACTAGGAGGCAAAATAGCACTGGCTGTTAGTGCTGCAGCCTCGGGGGGTGGGGTGTGTGTGTGTGTGTGCGTGGGGGGGGGGGGGGACAGTACTCTACATTGTCTGTGTGGTTACTGAACCACCACCACCATCACCACCAACAACAACAACACACACACACACACGCACGCACACACACACACACACACACACACACACACACACACACACACACACACACACACACACACACACACACACACACACACACACACACACACACACACACGGACTGAAGTAGTGAGAAGAGGAGGGGGAGTGGCGGAGGGACTTGCTGGATGGGGATTAAGTTCGATGACGACAAAGAACAAGAACGAAGAATAACAACAACAACAACAACAACATAACTATGACATCACTGCTACTTCTATTGACTACTGCTACTACGGATCATCATTGTCACCATCATCATCATCATCATCATCATCGTCGTCGTCGTCGTCGTCGTCGTTATCATCACCATCTTACTCTTCATGACTCGATGCGTTTCACATCACGATGCGTTGATTACCTCTCACGGACACTGCAACACACCTGCAATTTGTCGGACACTGCAACACACCTGTAATTTGTCGGATTCACACAAACATACACACACACACGCGCGCGCGCGTGCGCGCACGCAAGTTTACCAGTCCCCTCCCCATCTCTCCCTAGAACAATAAAATTTCCCCCAAACAAACACACCCATCCCACAACATATAGCATTATCAACATTTACTACACTGAATGTAGCTGCTGTTGTTGTTGTTTGTTGGGTGGTAACTAGACAGTGCAAGAATGAAAAAGCCAAACGTGTATGTTTGTGTGTGTGTGTCTGTGTGTGTGCATGGTGAGGTGTTAACGTGTATGGTGTGTGTGTGTGTGTGTGTGTGTGTGCGTTGCGGTGATAATGTTTGTGGTGGTGGTTTATGGAGACAGGGCGGTGTGAAACCTGTGTGTGTGTGTGTGTGTGTGTGTGTGTGCGTGCGTGCGTGCGTGCGTGCGTGTGCGTTGCGGTGGTAATGTTTGTGGTGGTGGTTTATGGAGATAGGGCGGTGTGAAACCTGCGTGTGTGTGTGTTTGTGTGCGTGCGTGTGTATGTGTATGTGTGCACGTATTGCTTGTGTGTGTGTGCGTGTGTGTGTGTGTGTGTGTGTATGTGTGTGTGTGTGAATGTGTGTTGTGTTGTATGTAGGCACGGCGGTGTGGAACCTGTGTGCTGTGAAGCATAGTGAAGTGGTGGTGTAGACCTACACTGTATTGTACTAAAGGCTGTGTGTGTGTGTGTGTGTGTGCGTGTGTATGTGTGCACGTATTGCTTGTGTGTGTGTATGTGTGTGTGTGTGTGTGTGTGTGTGTTGCAGTCCAAGCCTTCCTAGAGGATGCGGACAGTGTTCTGGCAGCGTTGGACCAGTGCCAGGCTGAAGAGAAGTGTCTGATGCTCATCAAGAAACCCAAGGAGGCCGCCAGAAAGGTCAGGGTTCGCAGGGGGCGGGGACGGCTGGGTGAGGGGGTGGGGGGGTGTGGGGGTCAAGGTCATTTGAATGGTGGAGGTGGTGTGGGTGGGTCGGTAGTGATGATGGTCGTGGTGAAGTGATGGTGGTGATGGGTGTGGTGGAGGTTAAGGGTTAATTGCTGGTTGTGTTATGTGCGGGTGGGCGTAACTAAACATTTTTGACAAGACACCCACGGTCGTTGCACACACACACACACACACACACACACACACACACACACACATATATATATATATATATATATGTGTGTGTGTGTGTGTGTGTGTGTGTGTGTGTGTCTTGCTGTCTGCTTGTCTGTCCATCTGTCTCCCTCTGTCTGATCTGCCCCTCTCTCTCTCTCTCTCTCTATGTCTCGCTGCCCCCTTTCTCTCACGCACGCATGCGCACACACACACTCTCTCTCTCTCTCACCCCCTCTCTCTCTCTTGCTTGCTCTCTCTATCAATCTCTCCCAGTCTGGCTCTCTCCCAGTCACTCTCAGTCTCTCTCTCTCTCTCCCCCAGTCTTTTTTTTTTCTCTCTCTCTGTGTCTCTCTCTCTCACACACACACACACACTCTCTCTCTCGGTCTCCACCAAAATGGCATTAACAACAAACAACACCTCTTTTCAGTCACATCCGGATCGAAAAAGGTCACACATCCTGTGACAATAAACAAGTGTATAGTTACGTTGCGTTCAATGTCACCCCCCCCCCCCGCCCCCCACTTCCAACCTCCTCCAAAAATAGATGCATGTCAGACTGTGTCGTCGAGTAAAGCTAAGTGTTTTGGCAACCCGTCGCATTGAATTATATTGCGATTTTCTGGACTCAACAATTGGCCGCTTATTCCGTGGTATATTCTTTATAAGCGTCATGCGAGTTGGCCGTTGGCAATGTTTTGGTTTTTATATGCATCATTATTATTAGATGTATTTTGTATACCATGTATAATTATGTTGACGTGAAGGTTAGTTTGGTTTTATTTATTTATTTATTTATCTTGGAGAGAAAAATAAACGGAATGGTCCAGGCCAGAGGCATGTCTTTAGATTTGTGTGCATGCATGTGAGTTTCAGTTTCAGATTCTGAAAGAGGCTTCACTGCGTTCGGACAAATCCATATACGCTACACCACATCTGCTAGACAGATGCCTGACCATCAGCATCATAACCCAACGTGCTTAGTCAGGCCTTGAGTGTATGCTTATAGCTGTGTTTGTGTACCTATCAAAGTGGATTTCTTCTACATAATGTTTGCCAGAGGACAACACTCTGGTTGCCACAGGTTCTTTTTTCAGTGCGCCAAGTGCGTGCTGCACGCGGGAACTTGGTTAATCATCTCAGGTATACATACATATGTATGTGTACATAACTACATGCATGTATATGAATGTGTATTGTGTGTGCGTGCGTTTATGTAAGTTTGTGCCTGCCTGTGTGTGCGTATGTGTTAGGGTAGCTGTTAAATACACATGTATTGTTAAAACGTATGTATGCAGTGTGTGTGTGTGTGTGTGTGTGTAGTCATATTTTGGTGTGTGTATGTAACATAGATGTAATGTTTTATGTTAACAAAGCGTTTTTGTAAAGCACCTAGAGCACATTTCTGGATAGTGTGCTAAATAAGTATCCATTATTATTATTATCATTATTATCTCATCCCAATGACCGGACGCCCAGTTTGATTTCCCAGTCAAACTTTAGAGAAAGGGCGAGAGCGAGATTCGAACTCACACGTTCACGGACTCTATACACTGACAGTTGAGAATCAAAAATGAATGTGACTGTACTTACGGCTACATTTCTTTTCCAGAGGTGTCCCGGCACCGATATTTACAATTGTTCATGACTGACGTGGCCTTGTGTGATCGGCTGGTGCTGAAGCACCAACACACAGCTAAATATAGATAAGATACCTGATACCTGATTGGCGTTTTTCTGTCACCCCCCCCCCCCCCCCCCCCCACACACACACACACCTCCAGATGCTGAAGAGTCACTCGCTGTCCAACCTGAGTGTGTCGGACCCACAGCTGTACCGACAGTTCAACGGGCTGCCTCTGTCCGCTGTGCACCACCCTCCCCCCGCCCTCACCACTGGTCACCACAAGGTCAGTCTTGTGTGTGTGTGTGTGTGTGTGTGTGATTAGCATTGCGCACGCACGCGCGCGTGTGTGTGTGTACCGGCTGAGCTGACTTTTAGGACGTTAAAATGCGGCTGTGCCGGTATTTTGATTTCAGGACAACAATTGTCATACCCTCTTGTCTAGAGAGCTTTAGTGCTAAACGGACAATAACATATGTCAGTGTCAGTCTCTCTCTCCCTCCCTCCCTCCCTCCCTCCCTCCCTCTCTCTCTCTCTCTCTCTCCACCCCAACCCGCCCTCCGATAACTGGACATACTTTTTCACGATGAGCTTTTTTTTTTCTTTCTTTTTTTTTTTTTGTCCAGTAACTAAGTGCACAGTCAATGTTCCCTACTCCTGTGTTTCAGGGCAAGCGGTCCTCCGACGAGCACTCCGTCACCTCCACGGACACAGAGCGCTCCGAACCACGTCGCCGCTACGTCAGCTCCAAGGGCAAGGAGAACTTCAAGCAGCAGCAACAGCAGCAGCAGCAGCAGCAACATCGCCGATCCCAGCCCGATCCTCACAAGCCCCCAGACTACTATCACTCGGACTCATCCTCCTCGTCCCTCGCGTCGGAGTACCGCAACGTGCCGCGTCGGGATCGCGAGCGGGATCGGGATCGGGACTCGCGCCGGAGAGGGGATCTGAGGTACTCGTCCATCCCCGAGGATGCGCACGAGATCAATAACAACATCAATGGTGGTGGTGTTGGAGGGGTGGGGGGCAAGGAGGGGGTGTCCATGTACCACAGCTGTCACGACCTGTCCTTTGCTTCCCAGACCAGCTCCGCCAACACCTCCACTTACAGCCGAGGTCAAGGTCAGGGTCAGGTCAAGCCGGGTCACAACCACCCCCACCATCCCCATCCCCACCACCCACACCCCTCGGACCAGATCGCCAGTGACCAGATGTATGGGGGGCGGGGTCAGCGTGGCCCCCCTGACCTGGTGACCCCCACGGTGCACGACCCGGGCGACCTGGAGGACGCGGCCAGGTCAAGGTCAATGGGCAACCTGACCACGGGGCTGGCGACCTTCTCGTTGGTGGGTCAGCGCAAGGCGGACAGCATGCTGGACTTGCCGTCGTCATCCTCCTACTCTTCGGCCCCTCCTCCCCCACACCCCTCCTCCTCCTCCCGTCACGGACCCCCACCACCACCACCACCGTCCTCCTCAGGCTCCTCTCAGGCCGCCAGACACCGGAGTGAGGGGACAGGGGGGGCGCCTCCTTACCCGGACCACCTCCGGTCCCCAGACCCAGGGGCGGGCTACGTCCGGTCCCCGAGGCACAGCTACCCGGAGAGCGGGCGGACGCCCAGGAGACGCAGCGAGGATGACGAGGTCTTCTTCTCCCCTCTTCCGGGAGCTCCTCCTCCTCCTCGGCACCACCACGCCTCCTCCAACGGGTTCCACAACGGCATGACCACCACCACCAACTCCAACAACAACAACAACAACCACCACTACCACGAGCCACACAAGTCTCACCACCACCACCACCACCACAACCAACAGGCTGATTCGGCGGCGCCCAGCGGAAGACCTCAGCATCCTCCTCAACAGCATCGGAACGGACACGCCGCCACCTACCACAGCGGCAGCTCCTCCAGCACATCGCGGGAGCAGACGCCTCAAGGAGACGTCCCTCCGCCCAAGCCCAAGCGGAGTCTGCCGCACGTGCCTCTGAACGAGACGTCGGAGAGGATCAAGCGATTCACGGAGATGATGAGGTGAGGCGAGTGGGTTGGCTGGTAGGTTGTTCCTTTCGTTTTTGACTCACTTGTGTAAACAAAGTGAGTCTATGTTTTAACCCGGTGTTCGGTTGTCCGTGTGTGTCTGTATGTCTGTGTGTCCGTGGTAAACTTTAACATTGCCATTTTCTCTGCAAATACTTTGTCAGTTGACACCAAATTAGGCATAAAAATAGGAAAAATTTAGTTCTTTCCAGTCATCTTGCTTAAAACAATATTGCACCTCTGGGATGGGCACCAAAAAAAAGAAAAAAAAAGAAGCCTAATTATATGCAAACTGCATTTACTGTTACATTTATATTTTTTGTATTCTCTAAACTTGGCACTTTGATCTGATATTCTGACCCAACAGCAAGAGCAGTCAGTATTATCATTTTTTGTTCAAACAGGAACTTCTTTTGCTAAGCATGGAAGTTTTATTTATTTTGCAAACGTTTTGGTGCAGATAGTAAAAAAGGGAAATTACTCTGTAATTAGTGCAAGGGGACTTAATTTGCTTTAAACTGATCTTTCTCATCTTAAACATTACATTTTGAAATTATACTCAGTACATAAAAAGCTTGGATTTTTTTAAAAAGTGTATCACAAGTGAGTCTTGAAGGCCTTGTCTCTCTTGTTTTTGTCGCCACAGTTTCCGTGTGAGAGAAATGAATGGTGTACTGTTGAGCAGTTTAAAATGTGAGAAACAACACTTTTGACGACAGTTTGTATTCTAGAAATAACCACATTTTGTATTTTGAGAAATGGCACTTTAATCGAAGTTTCAGTTTCTGTGTGAGAAATGGAACTTTGATAAAAGTTTTTATATGAGAAATGGTAACTTTAATCAAAGTTTCTGTATGATAAATGGTACTTTGATTAAAGTTTCTGTGTTATGAATGGTGCTTTGATTAAAGTTTCTGCACGAGAAATGGTACTTATGACCACAGCTTATAAAAGGACAATGATGGAACTTACTTAACGGGAGTTCCAGTATCAGGACTGGTCAGTGGTGACATCATTATGGCGGTTGCAAGCTAGTGATGTCATCTTGGTAGTGGTTGCTAGCCAGTGATGTCATCGTGGTGGTAGTTGCAAGCTAGTGGTGTCATCTTGGTAGTGGTTGCTAGCCAGTGATGTCATCGTGGTGGTAGTTGCAAGCTAGTGGTGTCATCTTGGTGGTGGTTGCTAGCCAGTGATGTCATCTTGGTGGTGGTTGCTAGCTAGTGATGTCATCTTGGTAGTGGTTGCAAGCCAGTGATGTCATCTTGGTGGTGGTTGCTAGCCAGTGATGTCATCTTGGTGGTGGTTGCTAGCCAGTGATGTCATCTTGGTGGTGGTTGCTAGCCAGTGATTTCATCTGTGTGGTGGTTTCAGGTCAGTCGTCGACCAGTAAGCCGGGTGTCCATGGGTTTGAATTCCATATATGGACCGTTAATTTTTTTTTTATACTCCCCATCCACTAGACCTTGAGTGGTGGTTTGGGTGCTAGACTTTCGGATCACCCAGAGACGATGAATCGAGGTCCCATGTCCAGCAAGCAGTTAACGCACATAAACGAACTTAACGACAACAAAAGGGTTGTCCCTGATAAAATTCTGTAGGTGACAATGCAAGGGCATCCAGGAGTATTGACCTGGGTACGGCTCGGCCCCCTCAGAGTGTAAGGAGTTAAGTCCCGAAACGTTTGAAGACCTTGCAGCTCTCCCTAGAGTTTCTTATCACTGTAGAAATAAGAATTTACTTTGATTGGAAAACAACAACAACAACAACAACAAAAATGCACGTGGAGACCGAGGCAACCACTGTGAGGACGGCAGCTTGAATTTCACAGAGAATCTGATGTGACAGACGTTGACACAATTCAGTACAGTACGACACGATACATTACAGTGCACTACACTACACTACGCCACAATACGATACAATACAATACGATACATTACAGTACAATGAAATACAACACAATACAATACAACGCAATACAATTACAATACAACGCACTAGACTACACTACAATACATTTCACAACAATAAAATGCAACACAATACAACGCACTGCACCACAACACAACACAACACAACACAACACAACACAACACAACACAACACAACACAAACCACGTGCTGTGACATATTTCAGGTCCAGGATGTCGGTGTGCAGCAGCAGCGGCAGCAGGAGCACGGCCAACTCGGCCATGTCGCAGCAGACCCCCACCACCCCCCACACGCCCCCGTCCCGCCAGGCCTCGTTCACCACGGACAACGGGTCGGACTGCGAGGTGTCCACGCTGCTCGAAGCCCGCCACAAGGACGCGGCGGCGGCGGCAACAGCATCGTCTTCATCGTTGCAGAGACTTCCCCAGGAAGCGGACCTCATGCAGCAGTACCATCACCACCACCAGCCGTCCCGGAACGTGAGGGGAAAGGATGCCGGTGGAGGGGGTGCAGAGGAGAGGGGGGCCCGGCCTCAGCCCCATTCTGCCCGACAGGCGGCCCGCTCACAGGGCACTCCCAGCCAGCTGCCGTATGGAGGGGACGCGACTTTCACCTCCTCCCACAGCCACTCCAGCACCATGGACTCGGGATACACCACCAACACGGAGGGCGATGGTGACTCCACGGCTAACAGCATCCACCACCCCCACCAGTCCCAACAGCCCCCTCATCCCCACAACCCCCACAACCCTCACCACGTCCTCAGCCCCCCTTACCACCCGCCCCCTCCTCCACCGCAGTACCCCCACCACTCCCACCCCAACCATCACCACCCTCATCATCATCCGCAGCATCATCATCAACAGGTGGATGAGGCCTCTCCCCGTGTTGTCCCGGCGCCCCGCAGTCTGTCCCTGGCGGCGGCCCGCAAGTTCAGCAGCATGCAGAACGTCAGCACAGGGCACGTGCAGCACGCTCACGGACCTCCTCCTCCTCCTGCCCCCCACTCAGGACGTCCAACCCACCCTGCGGAGTGGGGAGGAGGAGGAGCGGGCAGGAACCAGGCGGGTGCCCCGCCACCCCCTTCTTCTCACTCCTCCAAAGGCCCCGCCCCCATGCGGGCTCACCACCCAGCAGACCCCAAGGCGGAGCACCAGAGGAGGAGCTGGGACCTGGCTCACAACTTCAAGTCTCTGGACTTCATGCCCGTGACAGACAGCAACGCCCAGAGGACCGGCCGTGCCCAGGGGATTGAGGACCTCGTGGTGAAGCCCCAGGCCGTGTCCCTCAACTCTCTGGGCGGGAGAGGGAAACCACCGCAGGAGGCCGCGTCTCCACGAAGAGCGGAATCCCAGCGTCGGGAAGGTGGGCAGGGGAGACGGGGCAGCTTCCATGACGCCATGCAGCAGCAGCAGCAGCAGCACGTAGACAATGGTGCCCACCTACCGACTTCAGACAATACCACCACCACCACTAACCACACCTTGCCAGGCCACTGGAAAGTTAACAATAATGGCAACAACGTCAACAACACCCACAACAACAACAACAACAACAACACCAAACCCATCACCAGAAACAGCAACAGCAACAGCAACGCACCACTCACACTGCCAAAGACCAACAGCAACATCCATAACAATAGCCACAACAACAACGGGGACGCTGTGAACACCACGCCCACTTTATTCCAGCTGTCCCAGAACTTCAACCTGTGTTCAGCCAAACTGTTCCTTCCTGGAGACCTCTCCCTGGGCAAGCTGCTGTCCCTGACCTCTGTGCAGGTCGCTCTGCCGTCGGATCTGGGATCCCCGACAGCGCAGTCCCCGCAGGGCCGCTGTGCCAGGCTGGGGGGTCCGGGCAGTGCCTTCAGGCCCGTGAGGTCGGGGAGCGTGGGAGGGGGCCACGTGACGGTGGAGATGGTGGGGGTGGGGGCCCTGGAGCAGCCGCGGTGCCAGCAGCTGTGTGTGCTGGGGGAGGTGCGC
Organism: Babylonia areolata; assembly: GCF_041734735.1. Taxonomy (NCBI): domain Eukaryota; kingdom Metazoa; phylum Mollusca; class Gastropoda; order Neogastropoda; family Buccinidae; genus Babylonia; species Babylonia areolata. The sequence goes on along the minus strand of NC_134893.1, from coordinate 9,072,667 downwards.
GTGGGCGATGTCCTGGTGGAGGTGAGTTCTCTTCCCCCGCTGCCCCACTCCGTCGTCGTGATGTCCTGGTTCCTGTGATGACCTTGTGATGTCCCATTCCCTGTTGATGTACGGGTCCTTGTGATGTCCCATTCCCTGTTGATGTATCGGTCCTTGTGATGTCCCATTCCCTGTTGATGTATCGGTCCTTGTGATGTCCCATTCCCTGTTGATGTATGGGGCCTTGTGATGTCCCATTCCCTGTTGATGTATGGGGCCTTGTGCTGTCCCATTCCCTGTTGATGTATCGGTCCTTGTGATGTCCCATTCCCTGTTGATGTATGGGTCCTTGTGATGTCCCATTCCCTGTTGATGTATCGGTCCTTGTGATGTCCCATTCCCTGTTGATGTATCGGTCCTTGTGATGTCCCATTCCCTGTTGATGTATGGGTCCTTGTGATGTCCCATTCCCTGTTGATGTATCGGTCCTTGTGATGTCCCAATCCCTGTTCATGTATGGGTCCTTGTGCTGTCCCATTGCCTGTTGATGTATCGGTCCTTGTGGTGTCCCATTCCCTTGTAATGTATCGGTCCTTGTGATGTCCCATTCCCTGTTGATGTATGGGGCCTTGTGATGTCCCATTCCCTGTTGATGTATGGGGCCTTGTGCTGTCCAGTTCCCTGTTGATGCCTGTGTGAATGTGTTGTCCTTCAGGGGGTATCAAGCTGGTGAAACGTACCGCTTTTCACTTCCTGTGGGCATGTGTTGTTCGTCTACCTGTGGTGTATGTTTTTCGTCATTTTACACTGCCAATGTGAATGTGTTGTCGTTCTGGTGTGTTAAAGACAGAGGGTATGTATTGTGTGACATATGTATGACTGACTGACAGACAGGCAGACAGGAAGACACATGGCCATGAACGTGTGTATGTGTGTGTGTGTGTGTGTGTGTGTGTGTGTGTGTGTGTGTGTGTGTGAGAGAGAGAGAGCGAGCGAGCGAGCGGGGTGGGGGTGGGGGGACGTGTGTGTGTGTGTAAATGCGTGTGTTACTTGTGTGTGTGTCTGTGTGATAGTGTTTTTTTTGTTTGATCTTTCCTTTTCTGTGGGTGTTTACCATTAAATGTGTTTTAAATGGGAATTAAGAATACAGAGAGAGGGACAGACTGACTGACAAGACAGACAAACAGACCGGCGTATGTATGTGGACTTGATAAATGAGCTCATACAATTTATTATGCTATGTTGATATTGAAGCAAAGACCTGAGCACTGTCTTCACGGCGATACTGAACAATCATTTGATGTGATTTAATGTGTATGCTGTGGTGATTATGATACCCCAACTATATAATCTGGGCGTTTGTGCGTGCGTCTGTGTGTGTGTGTGTATGTGTGTGTGTGCAGGTGAACGGGCGGCAGTGTGTGGGCATGGCGGGGACTACTCTGCAGGGTCTGCTGGACGCCACGATGGGGGAAGTCACGCTGACCATTGCCCGCCGAAAAGAAGAGAAGGATGATGTCAGTGTGTGTGTGTGTGTGTGTATGTGTGCCCCGCGCGCGCGCGCGTGTGTGTGTGTGTGTGCTGTGCTTGTGCATGTTGGTGTTTGTTCATGTTTGTATGGGTGGTTGTATGTATGCGCGCGCCTATGTGCCCAGATGTGTTTGTGTGTGCACGTGTCTTTGTATGTATGTATGTACGTATGTATGTATGTATATATATATATATATATATATATAGAGAGAGAGAGAGAGAGATATGAGTGGATGTTTTTTGTACAAGAAGAATACTCTCTCTTGGAGTCCTGCTCTCCGCTCTTTGTAGAACATACTGAAGTAAATACCGCAAACGGTGAGATTTAATTAAAGGTAAAAACAACAGTAGTCTGTCCATGTCTTTGACACCTGTAATTAGAATACAGCAAATTTTCGCTGGCGTGCAGCTCCATCAGGCTAAGGCACTGTGCACCAGTGGAAATTTGCAGTATTTCAACAACAAGTGTCAAAGACATGAGCAGACTACTGTTATTATTTCTCTCTCTGTATGTGTGTGTGTGTCGGTGTGTGTGTGTGTGTGTGCATTCATGCTTGCGTGCATGTGTGGATATAGATTATGCGTCTGTGCACTTGTATAGATATGCATGCAAATGAGTACATGCACACTACATGTATTTGTATTTGTATTTCTTTTGATCACAACATATTTCTCTGTGTTAAATTCAGGCTGCTCTCCCCAGGGAGAGCGCGTCGCTACACTACAGCGCCACCCATTTTTTTAAATAATTTTTCCTGCATGCAGATTTATTTGTTTTTCCTATCGATGATTTTTCAACAGAATTTTGCCAGGAACAACCCTTTTGTTGCCGTGGGTTCTTTTACGTGCGCTAAGTGCATGCTGCACACGGGACCTGGGTTTATCGTCTCATCCGAATGACTAGCGTCCAGACCACCACTCAAGGTCTAGTGGAGGGGGAGAAAATATCGGCGGCTGAACCGTGATTCGAACCAGCGCGCTCAGATTCTCTCGCTTCCTAGGCGGACGCTTTACCTCTAGGCCATCACTCCACAATATGTATGTGTGGGTGTGAACTTCAGCCGGAGCACATGTAGTTCTGTTTCATTGACTTCTCTTTCTTTCCCTCCTCCACCCCCCACAGCCCCCCCCCCCCCTCTCCGATCCTTCCCACATGTGATACATTGACCACTCCATGGACATGCAGACAGGATGACTGAAGTGGTTTAACTCTCTCCATACGAACGGCGAAAGAGACGACGTTAACAGCGTTTCACCCCAATTACCATCACCAAAATATTGCAAGCGGAAGGCTCTTATACTGAAGAGGTGAATGTTGACAAAAAATACCACAATTCTGACGACGGAAGCTAAAGGTTGGGTCATTCAGACACCCACTGGACATCCGATGGGTCTGTGTAGAGGAGAAGAGAGGACTGGCCGTACTGAGTGAGTTAAACATAGGGTGTGCCAGGTTTCCCCAGCACTTGCAACACCTGTAACATCTGTAATACCTTTCACATCTACAACAACTGTAGCACCTCTTATGCCCGGAACATTTTAATACCTGTAATAATTATAGCACCTGTAATACTTGTAACACCTGTGATACCTGTCACACCTGTAACGCATATGAATATAACACCTGCAATGCCTGTAACACCTGTAATATATGGTAACATCTGCAACACCTGAAATACGTATGGCAGATAGAATATATGTACCTGTAATACATATAACACCTATGATACCTGCAGCACTTGTGATACCTTAACGCATGTAATACCTGTTAGACCTGGAAACACCAGCAACACCTTGATACATAAAACACCTCTATTACCTGTAACACCTGTAAGTACCTGTAACACCTGTAAATACCTGCAACACCTGTAACACCTGTTCCAGAGCCGGGTCCAGCAACTGGAGAGCAGCCTTCACAGCCTGCAAGTGGAGGTGCAGCGCATGAGAGAGGAGCTGTCCAAGAAGGATGCGCGCATACGGGAGCTCTCCACCATGCTGCCCTGGAAGCGGGGCGAGGAGGGAGTGGTGGGTGGTGACGGGGGCGGCGTGGTGCTGGGGGCGGCGGAAGAGGGGGCCTTTGTGATCGGTGACAACGAGTTTGTGGTGTGATGGGGGTGGGGTGCGATGCGACAGGGGGGAGGCGAGGAAGGACGGGGACAGGAGGGGAGAACGAGAGAGATTTCAGAACACGCCCCCCCCCGGCCCCCGCCTACCCCCCACCCTCCGGCCTCCCCCAAAGGTGTGTGTGTGTGTGTGTGTGTGTGTGTGTGTGTGCGCTCGCGCGCGTTCATCGTCATCAGCAAGAGGACTTTCTCTAATGTTAGGGTTTTTGACCGGTTTTTTGGAGTTCTAGAAGGACATCTCGTGATGTGGTGTAGACACATCACTTTGGACATTATACACATGTGTGAAGAGAACGTCTTTCTGTCGTATAGACAAGGAGTTCGTGGGCTTGGGTGAAGAAGGGAAAGTGGTTTGGAGAAGATTATCTTTGTGTCTTGTGAGTGAGAAGTTATCTTTTGTGTGGTTTACAAGGACGTTTCTTGGCGATCCGGACAAAGCTTGATGTATGCGGAGATAATTTCTCCACCATGATCTGGACAGAGGTGATTTGGAGAGGGCATCATCATTTTGTTGTGGACAGAGCTGTTGGTGTGTGATGGAATTGTTTTTGGTCTGAATACAGTGGCTGTTTGACGACGTCTAGTTAGTATCTGGACGGAGTTTGGTGTGGGTGAAGTGCACAGCTCTACAGTGCGTGTTTAAATATGGACAGAGTGTGTTGGCTTGGAGCGGAGTTCTTTGCGATCTGGTCAGAATTTGATCTATGTGTATGTATGTGTGTGTGTGGAGAGAGAGAGAGAGAGAGAGAGACGTAAAGTGGTCTGGACGTAGTTTGGTCAGTCATGGTGGTTCCAAGAAAACATTTCTTCTGGTCTCCACGGAGGTTGGTGTGTGGAGGAGTAGCCAACCAAGTGATGTGTGCCAGTGACTTTATTCAACTGTTACAGCGACGAAAGATATGCATGATGGGTAGACAGCTTTTACGTCGTGGATTACACGAAAGTGATTTGATAACTGACGTCTTTTGCTTGAAAAGTTTGACGGATCATAAACAGTGATGATTCCTAATGCTTCAGTATAATTACATAGTTGTTGACTTAATCAAGACCGTGCAGACGATACAACGAATGCAGACAAGTTTATAATTACAAATGTGGTGCTTCTGTGTTGTTGGTTTTTTTTAAGACAAATCGTCTGGCTTCGGAAGACCTCGGCTGACTCGTCCATTTTTTTAATAAGTTGTTGGGAAAACAGTGTCATGTTCAGGGAACGTCAGAAGAAAACAATGGCCCCGGTTGCTTAAAAAGACAGTGCGGAATGCACACTTGGACAGGTCTGGATTTGGACATGTTGGACATTCTTGTCAACTGCCTCAGGATTTGCTACACTGTGTCATTCAACGGATGTCTGTGGTCTGAGAGGGAGAAGAGGATGAAAGGATGAAGCGAAAACTGTGTCCAGAAATAATGTTTGAAACCTTATCTAATTGATACGTTTTGCATATGATAATGGAAAACATGTTGTTTTTGGCTGGTGTGAACAAATGTTCACTTGTGCGTGAGAAGGACAAAGATGTTGTGGTGTGCGTGTGTATGTTTGTGTCTATGTGTAGAAGGAGATGGGTAAATTCATGCATTGAATTGATTTTTTTTTCAAAGCTATCCATACAAATGCGCATTTGTATTATTACCATCTAAATTGTTCTGGGAGTGCTAACATCGATACGTATGACCAGTTGTTTTTCTTTTCTTCACAGTTGGAGTAGCATGATACGAAACCCATGAGCTGGTGTCGAACAGTAAAAGCCGCATGGTAATATATTTATACTAGTGCTTCACAGAATGAACTGCAGGGTACTATCCATATATGCTAGTGTTTCACAGTATTAGCAGCATGATATTATACCTACATCACATGACAGTGTTTCACATAAGGAACAGCATGATACTGTGCCTACATGACAGTGTGTAACAGTAGGATCAGTACAACACCATGCAGGTACAATGATAGTATGTAACAGTAGCAGTTGCGTGACAGGTACTATACCAGTAGTAGTGTTTTACAGCAGCAACAACATGGTACTCTACCTGTATCATAACATGTGCTTGTTGTATGATTGATTGAATCGTACATTTATTCACAGTCTGTAATTACAGGCAGACTGGCTGTGAAACTTGCCACATGATGATGTGAATGAGCAAACTACACACCATTTAAGTTGGTGAAAAATGATTATAATGCGTACAAATCCTTGAAAGTTTTAACGAGACAGCCCATGAAATTTGCTCTTTTTGAAGTGTTTGCAGCAAAATCATTTTGTCAGGTAGTGTTGATCGGAACTCTGGAATGTAAGCTAATAGCATGTCCGTCACAGTCAGTTATGCATGCATGCACTTGAATGGACAATCAGACCAGGTGCATAATGTGCAGATTGATCTGGATACTTGATATTCAACACATAGCTTTTGACCTTGTTGGTAATGGTTGAACAGATGAGAGAGAGAGAGAGAGAGAGAGAGAGAGAGAGAGAGAGAAGGCCGAACGACAAAACAATTCCACAGACGTAGTGTTTCCTTGTCTTACATAGGCACATGGTGAATTCAGTTGACAGACCTCTGAGGTCTTTTGAACACCAATTTCCAGGGCCTGTTACAATAAATGCGGGCAAGAAACAGTTCAAAATATACAATTTTTCCCGACACTTAACGTATCTGGTACAGAAAACACCGCATACTTATCTTAGTTTTTGAACCCACAAGAATTCAAAGTGTTAACAGCGAAATGGGTTGATTTGGGAGCACCGTGAAAATGCATGGTTACTGTTTTTGGCAAGAAAGAAGATGATGAAATGATGATATAGGTGTTGTTGGAAATGCTGCTGACTTGATTTCACATCGTCATAGCACAAACAGCTGATAATGGACTTCAAGCATTAACGTGATGCCAGTGCTTGGCAAAGGAAGTTTGAACGATGCTGATAAGTTCCAACACGGTGATTGTTGAATGAACTGCATTATGGATGAGAGAAACTGTTCAGGTTTGTTTTGTTGTTGTTGTTTTTTGACACACGACGTAGTATGAATGAAGTTACAGATCTGTTCAGTGCTTGAACAGAACACCGTGCGACAGAGAATACTCAGTGACAGATTTCAGATGATATTACACAGTGACACCGGCAGTGATACATGTTTGTGTATTGGTCTGGACACAGGGTGTTAGGGCATGATCACTATTTGCTGCTGCTGCTGACATTGTTATTCCAAATTCGTGTACATGTGGAAACGCGCGCACGTATATATATATATGCATGTATACATGTGTGTGTGCGTGTGTGTGTGTGTGCGCGCGCGCGCGCGCATGTGTGTGTGTGACATTGTT
>NC_134893.1:9050716-9058216 GCF_041734735.1 Babylonia areolata | reverse complement strand
ACGAGTAGCAATAATAACAGTAGTAGCAACAGCAGTGGCAGCAGCAGTCCTTATCGAAGTTGAACTTGAATCCGACATTTGAGGCCTGTGAAGGCCTGTTCATCTTTCTATAATAACAGTATACTAGCATGCGTGGCTTAATGACAGCATGCTGGATCATATACACTGGAGAGTTGGCCCAATGAGCGTCTAACCTAGTCTTGAAAGATGACATGGTCTGGGGCAGTCAGGACGCTGTCTGTCAAACCGTTCCATGTATTGACGACTCGCTCAGCAAAGAATGAACCGCGCACTTTCAGTGTGCATTGTGTTTTGTTAGCATTAGACTATTGCCTCTTCTGTCCCTACCTACTGCAGGTGATAGTTCGGGAGTTGTGGTCTTGAAGTTGTCGTGGTAATGGTAGCGGCAACAGCGTGGTAATGATAAGACACTTTTAAGGTGTTACAGTGGCAGCAGCAACATTATAGTAACTTCGCTCGACTAGCAATAGAGGAAAAAAACCCAACAACAACCATGAACAGTAGAAGTAGTAGAAATAGGAGCAGAAACTGTTCGAGAGAGAAAGAGAGGGGGTGGGAGAAAGGGACAGAGATACAGAGGAGGGAGTGGAGACTAGGGGCGTTGAAGATAATTGATTTCAACATTTTATCACAATCATTCAATTATTCAATCAGTATTGGAAAACAGCATTAACACTTGCGTGCATTAGGAAACAGCATCAACAAAAGCACGCAAGCACACGTTTGGACACACACACACACACACACACACACACACACACACACACACACACACGCTAACAATTTGTGCTGGAACGCACGCGCGCTGGTTTATAAGCGCACATACGTGCACACAGACCCATACACACATACTCATGCACACATACGCACGCACATGCACATACACGCGCACACAACACTCCACCTTGACACAGTGTTATTATTGTAATCATGACAGAAGGAAATAAATACATATAATATCTACATAATTTTTATTGTACATAAATTCATCGTGAGAACGATTTCATCTTCAACAATTTCATTCCATTTCTGAACATCACAACGTTCGGGCTCGTGTTGTTAACGAACCATGCCCATCAACAACACACGGATGCATAGAGTAAAGGAAACAGAACAAAGGTCAAAGAAGAAGAAGAAGAAGACGAAGAAGAAGAAGAAGGAGAAGTAGGAGGGAGGAGGAGAACAAGAACAAGAAGGGGAGAGAGACGGAGAAGGAGGGATGAAACCTAAAAAAAAAAGAAGAGGGAGGAGAGGGCGGGAGGTCGGAGGGGGGTGGGGGGGGGGGGGCTACATTACAGAAACATGGATTTCTTCCACTCTGCTCCACTGTGTGACTGACGGAGTGAACGCCCACGCCTTGTTGTGAACACTATTCCTTTCGTCTTGTGGGGGGGAATAATGTGGATAGTACCAAAAAAAATAACAAGAGAGACAGAGAGAGGAAGATGAAGGGAGGGAGGGAAGAAGAAAAAGAAGAAAAAAAGGAGGACAGGAAGAAGAACAGAGGCAGTGACAGAGAGAGAGAGAGAGACAGACAGACAGAGACAGAGAGAGACAGCGAGACAGAGACAGAGAGAGACAGGGACAGAGACAGAGAGAGACAGAGACAGGGACAGAGAGAGAGACCGAGAGAGACCGAGACAGGCACAGAGACAGAGAGAGAGACAAAGAGAGACAGAGACAGGGACAGAGAGACAGACAGAGACAGGGACAGAGACAGAGAGACAGAGACAGGGACAGAGACAGAGAGACAGACAGACAGACAGACAGAGAAGTTATGCACAGTTCGTAGCGAGGTTTCCCACTGTAAACGGAGTGAACGCCCACGTCTTGTTGTGAACACTATTCATTCCGTCTTGTGGGGGAATAATGTGGATAGTACAAACAACTAACAAGAGAGACAGAGAGAGAGGAAGATGAAGGGAGGGAGGGAAGAAGAAAAAGAAGGACAGGAAGAAGAACAGAGGCAGTGACAGAGAGAGAGAGAGAGAGAGAGAGAGAGACAGAAACAGGGACAGAGACACACAGAGAGAGAGAGACACAGAGAGAGACACAGAGAGAGACACAGAGACACAGAGAGAGAGAGACAGGAACAGAGACAGAGAGAGAGAGAGACAGGGACAGACAGGGACAGAGAGAGAGACCGAGAGAGACCGAGACAGGCACAGAGACAGAGAGAGAGACAGAGAGAGACACAGACAGGGACAGAGAGACACCACGCCTTGTTGTGAACACTATTCATTCCGTCTTGTGGGGAACAATGTGGATAGTACAAAAAAACTAACAAGAGAGACAGAGAGAGGAAGATGAAGGGAGGGAGGGAAGAAGAAAAAGAAGGACAGGAAGAAGAACAGAGGCAGTGACAGAGAGAGAGAGAGATAGAGAGACAGAGACAGGGACAGAGAGATAGAGAGACAGAGACAGGGACAGAGACAGAGTGAGAAAGACAGAGACAGAGAGAGACAGGGACAGAGAGAGAGAGAGACAGGGACAGAGACACAGAGAGAGACAGAGACAGGCACAGAGACAGAGACACAGAGAGAGAGATAAAGAGAGACAGGGACAGAGACAGAGAGACAGAGAGAGAGGAAGAGACAAGGACAGAGACAGAGAGACAGACAGACAGAGAAGTTATGCGCAGTTCGTAGCGAGGTTTCCCACTGGAAACAGTGTGATGCCCCACTAACACCCGTTCCTGTGTCCTGTGCGCATTGTCTGACCACGTCCCGCCCCATTGCATGCCAAAACAGGAAGGAATGGGAAGGGTGGGGGTGGGGGGGTGGTAAGGTGGGATGCCAACGATTGACAGGAGGGAGGTGGGAGGTGGCAAGGTGGGATGCCAACGATTGACATGAGGGAGGTGAGGGAGGTGGGGGTGGCAAGGTGGGATGCCAACGATTGACAGGAGGGAGGTGGGGGGGGGGGGTGGCAAGGTGGGATGCCAACGATTGACAGGAGGGAGGTGGGGGGTGGGGGTTGGCAAGGTGGAATGCCAACGATTGACAGGAGGGAGGTGGGGGGGGGGTGGCAAGGTGGGATGCCGATTGACAGGAGGGGAGTGGGGGGGGGGCGGGGGTGGCAAGGTGGGATGCCAACGATTGACAGGAGGGAAGTGGGGGGGTGGGGTGGCAAGGTGGGATGCCAACGATTGACAGGAGGGAGGTGTGGGGGGGGGGGGTGGCAAGGTGGGATGCCAACGATTGACAAGAGGGAGGTGGAGGGCGGGGGGGGGCAAGGTGGGATGCCAACGATTGACAGGAGGGAGGTGGGGGGGGGGGGGGCAAGGTGGGATGCCAACGATTGACAGGAGGGAGATGGAGGGAGGTGGGGGGGGGGGGGGTGGCAAGGTGGGATGCCAACGATTGACAGGAGGGAGGTGGGGGGGGTGGCAAGGTGGGATGCCAACGATTGACAGGAGGGAGGTGGGGGGGGGTGGCAAGGTGGGATGCCAACGATTGACAGGAGGGAGGTGGGGGGTGGGGGGGATGGCAAGGTGGGATGCCAACGATTGACAGGAGGGAGGTGGGGGGGTGGGTGGCAAGGTGGGATGCCAACGATTGACAGGAGGGAGGTGGTGGGGGGGGGGGGTTGGCAAGGTGGGATGCCAACGATTGACAGGAGGGAGGTGGGGGGGGGGGGGGTGGCAAGGTGGGATGCCAACGATTGACAGGAGGGAGGTGGGGGGGTTGGCAAGGTGGGATGCCAACGATTGACAGGAGGGAGGTGGGGACTGGGTGTCAAGGTGGGATGCCAACGATTGACAGGAGGGAAGTGGGGGGGGGGGGTGGCAAGGTGGGATGCCAACGATTGACAGGAGGGAGATGTGGGTGGCAAGGTGGGATGCCAACGATTGACAGGAGGGAGGTGGGGGTGGGGGGGGGGGGTGGCAAGGTGGGATGCCAACGATTGACAGGAGGGAGGTGGGGGGGGGGGGCAAGGTGGGATGCCAACGATTGACAGGAGGGAGGTGGGGGGCGGGTGGCAAGGTGGGATGCCAACGATTGACAGGAGGGAGGTGGGGGGGGGGGGGCTGGCAAGGTGGGATGCCAACGATTGACAGGAGGGAGGTGGGGGGGGTGGCAAGGTGGGATGCCAACGATTGACAGGAGGGAGGTGGGGGGTGGCAAGGTGGGATGCCAACGATTGACAGGAGGGAGGTGGGGGGGGGGCAAGGTGGGATGCCAACGATTGACAGGAGGGAGGTGGGGAGTGGCAAGGTGGGATGCCAACGATTGACAGGAGGGAGGTGGAGTTAAGGGGTGTGAAGGTGGGTGGCTGATGGCAACGAGATTTTTTTAAGAGGAGAAAAAAAGAAGAAGAAAAGACCGTCTGAACAATCATCTTTGAAGGTCTAGAACTCTTCACCCCGCATCTCCATCTTTTCAAAATTTCATTTTATCTTCTATTTTGTTTCTTTTTGATGGCTCAATAGTTGTCATTGACTATATAATAATTATATCTAAAGCAGTGTTACATTTGTCCACGGAATTGTTTTCTTCCCATGACTTGGCATGTGCGAAAAATGCATTTCAAGTTCCATCCGTCATGAGGGGGGAGGGGGGGGGAGCTTGAGGACAGGAGCACAGCTGGGGGTGGGGGTGTGGAGGGGGGAGGGGGGTAATGGTGTCGGGGACAAGGTTTGTGTTCAGAATCACTTTCAAACCCACACACATGTAGAATAATACCACAAACATCACCAGCCCGCTCCCTAAAGTACACTCACTTCAAAACTGATGTCGTCCAGATAAATTAATGATAAATATCCGACAAGCACAGAAGAAAAGATTTATTCACACTGAAGGGGGTGTGGTCGGTGGGGGTGGGGTGGGGGGGGGGGGGGGGGGGGGGCACAAGGGTATCCATCTGTTGGTGCCACTGAAGGACACGTGTAGCAGCAGAAAGTCACTGGACAAGGGGCATCTCTTCACCGATCGGTCAGTCCTGCTGGTCAGTAATACTGGTGTCAGACTGTCACATCGCAATAGACACCAGGTCTCTTTCACAATGCTGCTTCCCACACACAGTCACTTCACTTCTCGCTGTCCTTGTTGGGTACCGTTGACTCTCTTCACAGTTTTCAGTCATCCGAAACCAGTGGTGAGCAGTGTTCAATATATAGTACACACAGCAACGAAATCAGACTGGGCCTTTTTGTGTTTTTTGTGAGGGAAAGTACTCTGTCTGTGGTTTTGACTGACTTTCTTATTTCAAAAACGCGCGCGCGCGCGCGTGTGCGTGCATGTGTGTGTGTGTGTGTGTGTGTGTGTTAATATTAGTCTCAGCCTCTTCGCTGCGCGATTTTATTGGTATTATCAGTCAACGGCAAAACGTACCCTTAGATATTAATCGGCTGTACGCGTGTGCACTGATATTATTCGGCTCCTGACCTATGGCTTTCATCCAATTTCATTTAAATCAAGCCTTGTTCACTGACACAAATCATGAAATATGGTTCCACTCTTCTTGTTGCTCACATTATGTGCTGTCCTTTTTTCTGAATATAATGATAGCAAAGAAACCTGCACGTAGTTCCATACTTCTGCAGTGGCGATCAATTGTTTCGCACTGCGCCCCTCTGACTTCAAAAAGTCAAGGGAGAAGAAGAAGAGACATGTTTAAGTCAAGGGAGGAGAGGGAGAAGAAGCAGCAGCAGAGGAGACATGTTTGCCAGTCCGTTAGAGTGATGTTCACAGTGTCTTTTCACAAACGTGTTCATTCCTGTACCCTGACCTTTTCTTGCGTATTGGCTGCCACTGCTCTCTCTCTCTCTCTCTCTCTCTCTCTGTGTGTGTGTGTGTGTGTGTGTGTGTGTGTGTGACTTTCTGGTCTGTGGCCGGGTTGGGAAGGGTCCTAGAGGCCTAGGCATCCGTCCCTTCTCTAGCTGTGACTCTCGCCCCCCTCCCCCTCCCCCACGCTGAGGTCCTCCTCAAAAGACTTGGACTCTGTGCTGGACAGAGTGTCTGTCTCGCTCAGCCTCTCCAGCCTGGAGCGGGGGGCCACCACGGTGATGGCCTGGGGGCTGCCCCCTCCCTTCCTGCCCCCCGCCGCCACTGTGGCGTCACTAGCCGGGCAGTTTGACGTCACGGCTGAGGGCTCCTCCGGTGACGTCAAGGGCTGCGTGCAGGGCGCGTGGTGGGTCCTCTGACGCCCTCTGACGGGGGCCAGCTCGAAGAGGCCCGTGGTGGACGTCTGCCGGTTGATGCCTGTGACGACAGACAGTGACGTCGTAAGGAAACACATCCCGACCAAGAGAACACGATGTAATGATTTTGATGCTTGTTATTCAATGCAGTCACATACAAACTCGCTTGTGCTTTACTGCTTGTTGTTTGATTGCGCAAACCCCGTGTTATTTAGAGCTGCACTTATAAAATACCACAGTTACAGTGAAAAAAAGACTACATAATTATGGAAGCACGATAATAACTCCATAATGTTCGAGATGGGTTGATCTTTTTTTTAAAGCATATCTATAAACAAACGACAATCATAAACAACTATGAAGTTTCCTTAAGCCTGAGCAGCGCCTCATGGAGTCTGCTCCTTTTTTTCTGTTCTTTTTATCAGATAGACGTGTTGTAGCGTATATGGATCAATCCATACACTTTGACACCTCCCTGAAGCTGCAAACTCAAGGCAATGTTGTGCACGTTTAGCACTGACTAAAACAAATGTTCCTCAGAACCAACTGCTTCCCGTCCCTGGACATACCTATTCCAATGGAAACTATGGATACCTCACTTACATACATCTTCACATCGGCAGAACCACACTAGTCTAATAATAATAATAATAATACATAGTTTTTCTATGGCGCGATATCCAGCACCAATGCTGCTCAAAGCGCCTTACATCATCCAGTTGACTATAAACATGCCTTAAAAAAAAAACAACCCCACATCAACCGCTATCTGACAATGGAAAACACCCAGTGTGTTCATATGAACGAAAAAGCACACTTAAGAGATGAATCAGATTATAAAAGCTATGAAGTAAATAAGGCTTAGATTAAAACAAAATGCATTTCATAGAACACACACACACACACACACACACACACACACACACACACACACAGAGTCTAATACAATCCATATCACCACTTGTAAAACCACTTTCACCAAATTCTTTAAAGTGAAGAAATAAGCTGTGCACGAAACTAGTAAGTATAAAATAAAATAAATAAAATAAATAAAATAAATAAAATAAAATAAAACATAAAGTGGGGGAAAATATGCAGCTGTATAATCACTACAGGAAGTGTAAGTGAAAATATAGCAAACAAATTGTGAACACAAACCCTGACGTAATGTCAGAATTGTGAGCAGAACATAAAGTCGTCAGGTACCGAAGAAAAATAAGGTGATGACGAGCCTTTATACCGTAATGCCATGAAACTGTATTGAATTCACATACATGTGCCGACACACACACACAAAAAACGACATTAACCAAGACACTGCATTCAGCTCAAATATA
>NC_134893.1:9023216-9045716 GCF_041734735.1 Babylonia areolata | reverse complement strand
TCTTCCCTGAACAGCCCCACCTCTCCAGCTGTGGAAGGAGGAGCAACCGAATGAAAATCATAATCAACAAAATCGAAGGATAAAAAAAGCAGCGATGAAAAACATACAAATAGGAATAATTAGGAATCATAATTTAAAAAAAAAACAAACACAATGAATATAAAATGGACATCTATAACCCAAAATAAAGGAGAAACAACAATACACCAACAACAATAACAAAGAACCAAAAAACGACTACAACACTCCCCATCTTCCTTCCTGTCACTTCGCACACTGCTTTTCTGACTTTAAAAAAATCCAACAACAACAACAAATTTTGGTAATACTGGTCCTCAGATCTTGACTTTCTGTTTTGGGGCTGACAAAATCAACAAATGGAAACCCTCCCCCCCACCCCCACCCCCCTCTCCCCACATCCCGCAACCCCTATCTCCTCTCCTTCTCCCACCCTCCTCCTCTTCTTCTGCGTTCGTGGGCTTCAACTCCCACGTTCACTCGTATATACGCGAGTGGGCTTTTACGTGTATGACCGTTTTTACCCCGCCATGTAGGCAGCCATACTCCGCTTTCGGGGGTGTGCATGCTGGGTATGTTCTTGTTTCCATAACCCACCGAACGCTGACATGGATTACAGGATCTTTAACGTGCGTATTTGATCTTATGCTTGCGCATACACACGAAGGGGGTTCAGGCACTAGCAGGTCTGCACATAATTATGTTGACCTGGGAGATCGTAAAACTCTCCACCCTTTACCCACCAGGCGCCGTCACCGTGATTCCAACCCGGGACCCTCAGATCGAAAGTCCAACGCTTTAACCATTCGGCTATGGCGCCCGTCTCTCCCACCCTCATTTACCTTCATTCTCCAACCATTCGTCTAACGAACAATCACCAGTGGTTAAAAAACAAAAACAAAACAAAAACAAAAAAACCCTCAAAAAACGAAAAGGGAGATCACAGTGAACCTCCCATCTTGAACGACCTGGGAGTGGAGGGGTGGAGGCAGGGTTAGCGGTGGTGGGCTGAATGGGACAAAACAACACCAGCAACAACAACAACAAAGAAAAAAAAAAACAGTAGTGGTGGGCGGTGAGAGAGGGGAAGGGGCCAGGGATGCCAGAAATGGTGTTACGCAAAATAGATATGCTGACTGACAGACAGAGACGTACGCACACACACACACACACACACACACACACACACACACAACACACACACACATGCACATCATTATCACTGGCTATCACCGAAGGTTTATGTATCAACATTTCTTCGTGTTTTGGTTTTTTTTCCTTAACAGTTGGAAACCAGAGCCAAGTTGATAAGTATTCCACAACTGACGCACTGTGCTTCCAAAGAGAAAAAGTTCTTTGAAGTTAGATACCTGTAACTGAAAGTTCCAGCTTATTGTCCGTGTCGCTCTGACCTTCAGGCCATATAACAATGTTTCCCTGTCTACCCCTCTTTCCTTCCACTATCACGGCTTAATCAGATGGTAAGAAATGAAACAAAACAAGAAAATCAACAAACAATAAAAGAATACATGAAACGAACAGATGAAATAAAGGGTAAAACCAATTTAGCTGGAAAAATGCAACAAGTAAGGGGCCTGCATGTAACAAGGTTACTGTTGTTGTTGTTTTTTAAAGGACGTGCATTATTATTATTATTATTATTATTATATTATTATTTTTATATTACTATTATAATTATTATTATGCAGCAAAAGAAGACATTTGTGAACAATCACGTTCTACTGGAAACACATCCAGCCACTCAACTGTCATTTCTATCAGTTGCAGACAAGAGAGAGAGAGAGAGAGAGAGAGAGAGAGAGAGAGAGAGAGAGAGAGAGAGAGAGAGAGCGCACAAGAATAACACAATTCCAGGTGCTGAATAACAAAACGTACATGATTTGCATTCATGATCAACTATTTGAAGCGTTACAGTTGACATGATCAGAGGACCACCATTCGTCAAATATCACATTGCCCAAGGCTGTTCTTGAAACATACCGAAAGGGGAAACAACCAACCGTCAACAGTTGTCTAAGGGTCTTCAACATGTGCAGCTACCAACAGCCCCTGAATCAGACACTCATTCCGTACTGGTGGATCAAGAGATTTCACGACACTCATGTAAACAGGAAACCAAGGGAACAAACAAACATGGCCGTCATTTGGTCTCGAATACCTCAATGCATGGCGTCTGCCATGAAGACCTTGTTTATGAGCACTAAGGTTACCCCCCCCCCCCCCCCCTTTCTTCCTCATTCCGGTTTTCATGCTTTCAACTTTCATTGCTAACCTGCCCATCCCTCTTTCCCCTTCCCTTCAACCCCCTCCTTCCTTCCCCCCGCACCACGTGACCTACATACTGCAATCAAGGGGCACTGTGCGGAAGGTTATGTCCCTTTACCTCAAAGAACAGAGGGAGGGGCACAAACGGGAGTGTTGACACAGAACACACGTCTACTGTCCCACAAAGTTGGATGACACATACCAAAAGAGTCTTAAAACAATATTTAACCCCACGCTCCGCCTCCCCCCTCACCCCCACAAGCTTTGCCATGTTAACAGCCGCTGAGGTTGTTTTTAGCTGTGTTGCCGATGACAAATTCATCTCAAACTGGAATCACACAATCATTATATAAACACCCGTCCCTCCGTCTCTCTCTCTCTCTGTTTCTCATAATTGTAAAAACACTGACTGCTGCGTTCATAATAATAATAATAATAATAGCATTAACAACTATGATAATATCGCGCTATGTTTTGACATTTTTCATGGAAAATAAAACGAGAGTCCTATCAAGAAAGGAGTGTTCGAACCCCGCGCTCAGTGTTGGCCGAGAGGTTAACCAGCGGAAGGACGGGCAATGTCCACAGAGGACTGGAAAAAGAAAGATACAGCCTAGCCACCATCTGCTAATGACAACAAAACAACAACAAAAACCCAAATAAATAAAAAATATATAAAACGTTTTTTTCACATTAGATGCATGTAAAGCTGTATTTTACTTCATCTTTTAGCTATCATTATGTTGAGCACTTACGCACATGGGAAACGTAACACAGAGGAGATCTAAAAATAGGCAAACGTATTAACCGTGTATGCTGATATCACATTGTTTTTAAAAGACCCAAATGAAATGCTACAAGTCTTTCCATAATATCGACAGCTGCTGTTTCCATTTGAAATATTGAATGAAATTATTGGAAAAAACAACAATCAGGTATTATGACAAGTAGCACACACACACACACACACACACACACACACACACACACACACACATGCGCGCGCGCGCTTTATTCCCCAACCACAACAAATCTAAAGAAAATGTCCGATTTAACCTGAAAGTTTGGATTCATTTAAAATAATTTCAGAATCTTATACTCCATCCTTGCACACCTATATCGCTTATAAAAATTTTCCAACGGAAGACTTTAACTATGGACGCGCATAAGCAATGTCCCCATTTTGTGTTAAGGCTTAATAATCATTGCCACATTTTCCCTTATCTCCTTATCTCTTAGCATGACCAAAATAAAAACAACACTGCATAAAGGTGTCCAAACAAACGTCATGAAATCAATGATACACTACTCTACATCATGCCAACACCTACCATTTAACGTTTATAATGATAAACAACAGGATCAACATTTCCAGTTCAAATCTATGGATTTCAGTAACTGTCACATTTGGCATAAGACGATAATACGTATAATCTCAGCTCAAACAGTTGACAATCAGAATAACGATTTCAGATCAAAGTCATGAATTGTACGATTCACCAGGACATCAATCCATTAACTGGCATAAAATCAAACAGACAATTAACACTTCTCTCTTGCATTACCTGGAACATTTCTTCTTTTTTAAAATCTTTTTGTGTTTTTTTAATTCTCACCACCCTAAACACTATACATTCCAAGACTATCCATGTACAAATCCTACCTACACATTCGCCTATCAATTCCCATTCCAGTAAATTGTTGGGCCATGTCGTCTGAATCATTGCATGGTTTACAATTTCTTGTTTGTCTTTGGCTCCAGAACAAAACAGAATGTAGCGTGTGCAAAACATGTGTGTGCAATTCAACACAAGAGTTGGAATAAAAAGAACCTATCTTACATCTCCCTCCTCCCTTACCCCCCCTCCCCCCCACCACCTGCCCCGTACTGCCCAAATAGGAAGGTTATCATGAAGAGCGTAACAGTTTGATAAAACCTGCTACCTCATAGACAGAAAGTGATCAAGCCATGAGCAATAATCTCCTTATCCCTAAATACAGAAGGCACTTTCTGAGTGTCCTTTAAAAACAAAAGTTATCGCTCGAAACTAATGAAATGACTATTTCATGACTACTTCATGGCACAAATGAGTTCAGATCAGTCGTAAACCGAGAGATCGTTTCACTGACTTCTTTTCAGTCATATTTAGGCAATACATATCTCCCAAACTCAAACACACGCTCACACATACACCTAAAAGGAAAGGCTATAAGGGGCTTGATGTCGCATTTTGGACAATATGTTGTTGTTGTTTTTTTAAAGCATCTTATTGTTGCTGTATATATTGTTTTTAAAAGAAAAGAATGCAAATAAAATACAGATTACCTGTGTTTTGATTCAGTTTCCGAAAGTACTTTATAACCAAACTAATAATTATGTGAAAACTCTTCACAAATATATCACCTGCAAGATATTTCAAAACACGTCTGTGGATTTAGCTTTCTTTTTTCCACATCAACAGCCACCGGTGAATTAGCCAGAGAATCAAAATCAACCAGTACCCAATATTTGACAAATACAATTATACATACATGTGTGTGTGTGTGTGTGTGTGTGTGTGTGTGTGTGTGTGTGGGTGTGTGAGTGTGTGTGTGTGTGTGTGTGTGTGTGTGTGTGTGTGTGTGTGTGTGTGTGTGTGTGTGTGTGTGTGGGTGTGATTTATAAATAATAAGCCCCCAATTCCATAAAGATGCGCGCACAGATCGCCACCTTCTGGATGCCGATAGATTCGAACACTGATTAACTCATACCTATCAGCTCACCAGTCTTTTTTGTTTCTATTTATTCATTTATTTTCTTCTTTTTTTCTAAAAAAAAAAAATTTTACATTTTTCCTCAAGGCCTGACTAAGCGCGTTGGGTTACGCTGCTGGTCAGGAATCTGCTTAGCAGATGTGTTGTAGCGTGTATGGATTTGTCCGAACGCTGTGATGCCCCCTTGAGTGTCTGAACTGAACTGAACTCACCAGGATGATTTCCCATAAACTCGGACCATTAATTATAACACACACACACACAGACACACACACACACACAATATGTAAGTGAATTTCCTGACCCATGTGGCTAATTACGATACCTACTCTGTCCACCAACGAAACAAGCAGACTGCAAGGTCCAGTCTACCCACCCCCACCCCCACACGTTACTTCCAGGGTTTTCCGCAAACGTTAAATTGTTCATTTAATGTTTTAACACACCTTATTGCTGTTGTCAACAAAACTGAGTAAAAACATTTAACGGGCAGCAATGTGTGTGAACATGCCGAACATTTCATCGGACACAGAGCCAGCCGGCCCACCTCAGCGGCAGCGCTGTAAACCTTGAAAAAACAGAAAAGAAAAAAATGAAGAAAGCACACACACACACACACACACACACACACACACACACAACTGATTCTGCTTCACTTACAGTATTGCTATTGTCCCCCCTGCTATATACGTGATACGTTGCGTGTCGTTCAGTGCATGAGCAAGATTTAAGCCCCCCCCCCCCCCCACCCCCCGCCTCCCGTCATCCCAATGTGTGCATTATACAACCCCCCAAAAAAGTATGCATTCTATGTAACATTCGTTCAGTGATGACTGTTGCCCTGCAAATAACAACCTGCAAAATATAACGAGTTCTAAAGGCAACGGGTTTCCATTTATACCTTTTCTTCCTCCTCTGCACATGCTGACAGGGACATGTTAGCATACCATTTGGATCTTTGACGAAGACATTATAAATATGTGTTCATTTCAAGCACACTAAACTCAGAAGCTGACTGCAGAATGTACACAGTCGAACCACATACGTACGTGAACCGCTCAGTCCGTCCAGTCAGGCATCGCATTCAAACAAACACAGTTATGACCTTTTATACCTGAGAAAAGTGTTCATATACCGCAGCTCAGCTAACAGAACTTGAGTAGAGTTGGATCTAACCCCACTCGCAGCTCTCTCCAACAGTGTGGTGCATAATCTGAAGACGAGACGCAAACAAGGTGACTCTAAACGGGAAAGTCTCACTCGCATCTCTGATGAGTCACTTACCTCTGTACTTACATTTTCAAGCAATTTTCAAGAATAAATATACAAGAAACAACAATGAAAAACTCCAAGACTGAATCGGATGTCATATGAAAAGCCAAGAGCACATAAAACATTCTGCTCTCCAACGAAAGCAGCAGCTGCATAGTCCCAGTAAAAGAAAAAAAAAAGCGATGACAAATACTGGTGTGACACCGTGTGCCCCAGCCAGCCAGAAGAGAGAAAGAGAGGGACAGAAGGCATGCGAAAGAAAGAGAAGAGGCAGTCACGTTATATGGCAACCCAAGGCAGACTGAAGCCCAGTGGTAGAGAGCAGTGTAAGAACACGAGAAGAGTCATAACGCACATCAGGTCTGACTGCAACCCAAGTCAGTACTCCCCAGCATGTACATGTTTGGTGCCTTCCTTTAGGCCTGGGCTGGGGGGGGGGGTCTTCAACTTGCATCAAGGTAACACAAAGAACAGAGAGAGAGACAGAGACAGAGAGTGGGAGGGAGAGAGAGAGGGGGAGTTTGAAGTCATTGGGTACGACATCACAGGACCACACGCGGAAAACATGTCCACTTGTTTCTTCTGCACTGCAGTCACAGACAGGTGCTTCATGTACATGCATGTGGACAGTCTCTCGGGCGATTGGTGTTTCAGCTGTTAACACTGTTCTGTGTCCGTCACATCTTTATGAGGGGCGTTCTGTCACAGCCTGTAACATCTCCCATCGAAGGCATCGACATCGAACAATTCTCTTCTTTCAAAACACTGTCAGGGACACTCACAAAGTTTCAATTCTCAGTTATCAGTACGAGTACAGCCACATTTTCGTCTCATTCCGAGATGTTTGAGGAATAATTACCACAGTCGGAAAGATGAGTAACTTGTAAATTTCAGTTTCAATCTTCACAAAGGAGGATGTGCTGTCTCACTGAAGCAACGTCTGATCCATTCGTAGTGCGCTCAGTGTAAACACACAACGTTTCGGCGTAACCCCCTTCACCTTGTCAAGAGTCAGAACGTCCCCTCTGAATGCATACAGTTGGTGCACACTGCTCACAGGGCCCCTCACAATGCAGGTGTGTGGATGGGGGCCGTTGAGGATAGTACCGTTTCCTCCTGCTGGTCCCTGACCGTTGTCTCACGGCTCACTTGGTCACCTGATTCACAGGATGTACACAGTTGTGTCCCTACAGCAGGCAGTGAGCACAGCTCACCAGCAGCACCAACTACCTGTGCATGTTACACACGTCTCTGAGCACACAGCCATGTGCAGGACACACGGTGACTCTACAGCTGCTCCCAGTCAGGTCTACAGTCATCCCAGGGCTCACACCTGCTGCCCTCGATGCTCACAACTAGGTGAACGCTGCGCACGACGTCTGGAACTGAAACACACGCGCCCTGTGCTGTCCATGCCTCAGTGACCATCTTCCTGATAACCGTTCCGCGGCCTGCCCGCACTGTCAGGTCAGTGAAGGACACTAGAAAGGGGGGACGTAAACTGATAAAGTGGACAACACTATGACCATATCTGGGAAAACCGTCTGTGATGTTTGGATACACGTCCGAACAGCTAAGCTGTCAGGGGCAAAACCATTCACTCCAGCTACCCACCACAGCCCGGGGATGCCAACAAACACACTGCTGGCCGCTTCCTGACTGCGTCCGTCCACTGGCTTCTGCGTCCTCTCTTCTCCACTCCACTGGCGGCAACACCCGTGCCAGGGTCACTTCACTCGGTACGTCCGTCCCTGCGGTCTTCAATGCACGGCTGTTCGTCATATTATGTACACCAAGAGCGAGAGGTCAGTGACACGGCTGCCGGCCACTGCGGCATGCACGTGCAGCACAGAGAGACACCAGCAGCCAGCACGGCAGCCACACTGAACCAGCAACAGATCAACACAGCCAGGTAAGCATAGAATGTACGCCAGTCACAACGCCAGTCACAATGCGGGGTAGAAACAGCAAGGACGAACAGCAGAAGGAGAAAACATAGCATCACGATGAAGAAGACGAAGAAGAAAAAGAAGAGGAAAATGAGGAGGAAGAGGAGGAGGAGGAGAGGCAGCCAGCACAGGCCAGAGCGGCGGAGCAGGCAGACCGATACATGAGCACAGACGAAGATGCCCTGACGATGACGTCAGGTGGCGGTGGGTGGGCAGGAGAGCAGGCGGGCGGGCGGGCGGGTTACTCCTTACCTTTGACCAGGGGCTTAATACTGACATCGGAGGAGGAGGAGGGGGGCTGCACGCTGTTGACCACTGCCGGACCCTGGGGGGCGGGGGCGGGGAGGGGGGAGGCCGTGCTGGCCCCCGTGTCTTGGGTGGTGACCCCGTCACAGGACGGCGGCTTTGTGCGCCGGTCCACCTCCGGGGCATCGCCGCCCTCAGCCTCTTTGGCCGACTGCGTGGGGCAGGGGGAGGGATCGGCGTCCTCTGTGCCTTGTGGGGGGAGGGGGGAGGGGGACTGTGCTGCCGCTGCCAGCTGGCGTTCTTCTGCATCTGCAACATCACCGGTACGTGCACCATTGGACATTGTTCGCTTGACAGCGGGTAGATACAGCTGTCACTTAATGCGCAACTTTTATACTGGAGGTTTGTCATGAAGTTTACACTGATACACTAAAACAATAGTAATAATTTGTGCTCATTTATCACAAACTATTGCTCACAACTTCAGTAACTCTATAATCAAGAGGTCACCCGATACAAGTCCCACACATTGTTATCATAATCTGACGGTATGTATATCTTTATCAATGATAAGCTTACTCTTATCGTGCCATCCTCCGTCAACAATCCTCAGCCGATAGTCCCGTGCTGAACACTCTAGCTGATGTCCCCACAGTCAATGATTAATTTCAAAGTCGACGGTTCTGACTTCATCAATGGTACCACGATCAGAATTCACGTTAAAAGGGATGATGAGCATACCATCAGCTAACGGTCACATGTTCAATGATCGCATTGCCAATAATCTCGAGTTTAACTCACTCAGTACGGCCAGTCCTCTCTTCTCTACACAGACCCCTCGGATGTTCAGTGGGTGTCTCAATGACCCAACCTTTAGCTTCTATCGTCAGAATTGTGGTGTTCTTTGTCAACATTCACCTCTTCAGTATAAGAGCCTTCCGCTTGTAATATTTTGATGGTGGTAATTGGGGTGAAACGCTGTTAACATCGTCTCTTTCGCCGTTCGTATGGAGAGAGTCAAACCAAAAACAACGCCCAAGATATGTTGCTGTCTGTGAGTTGCTTCCCTTGGTTCATTCAGACACCTGACGAAGCAGCCATCCAGCACCTTTCACTTAACCACCTGCTTCGTTGGGGGACTTTTAATGTCATGAGACAGAAGGAAAAACCTTAGTAAATCAGATGCTATGCAGCAACATAGCTATACCCACATCCACTAGAGATGAAAAATACATGCCTTTCATTGCTTTCTCCTTCCAGTTCAGTTTGTTGTTCTGGAGACAGTCCACCCACGGCCGTTTCAACTCGTACCGACCGACTGAAACACACAACAAACTGCCGTTGTAACCAGCGTGTGTGTGAATGTGTGTGTGTGTGTGTGTGTGTGTATGTGTGTGTGTGCGTGCGTGTTAGTGTGTGTGTGTGTGTGCATGTGTGTGTGTGGGCGTGTGCGTGTGTATGCGTGTGTGTTGTGTGTGTGTGTGTGTGCGTGCGTGTGGGCGTGTGTGTGGGCGTGTGTGTGCGTGTGTGCGTGCGTGCGTGTGTGTGGGGGGGTGGGGTGTGTGTGTGGGGGCTTGGCTGTGGGCTGAGATATTGTGCTGGGTTGATGCACACACTTTAATTTCCAAATGGATGAATAGTGATGTATTGTATTGTACAATATATTCGTCACTGCCCGCCAAAATACAATACAACTCAACACAACACAGCACAACACAACTACAATATAATTACAAAACAACACAACACAATTACAGCACAAGACAACCCAACAGAATCTAATAAATATCCGTCACAACCCGCAACAAAACAATACAATTCAACACAACTACAATACAACTACAATATAACAACACAACACAACACATCAGTCACCAGCCGCCAAGAAAAAGGCAACTGAACATAACATAGTACAACACGACAGCAATACAATTACAATATAATACAACGCAATGCAATACAAAACAACATAATTACAACACAACACAATACAATTTCAACACAACATATACGTCATTGCCCGCCACAATACAACATAATTACAACACAACACAATACAATTACAACACAACACATCCGTCACTGCCCGCCACAATACAACACAATACAAGACAAAATAATATAATTACAACACAACACAATACAATTACAACACAACACATCCGTCACTGCCCGCCACAATACAACACAATACAATACAAAACAACATAATTACAACACAACACAACTACAACACAACACATCCGTCACTGCCCGCCACAATACAACACAATACAATACAAAACAACATAATTACAACACAACACAATACAATTACAACACAACACATCCGTCATTGCCCGCCACAATACAACACAATAAAATACAACATAATTACAACACAACACAACTACAACACAACACATCCGTCACTGCCCGCCACAATACAACACAATACAATACAAAACAACATAATTACAACACAACACAATACAATTACAACACAACACATCCGTCACTGCCCGCCACAATACAATACAAAACAACATAATTACAACACAACACAATACAATTACAACACAACACATCCGTCACTGCCCGCCACAATACAACACAATACAATACAAAACAACATAATTACAACACAACACAACTACAACACAACACATCCGTCACTGCCCGCCACAATACAACACAATACAATACAACATAATTACAACACAACACAATAAATTTTCAACACAACACATCCGTCACTGCCCGCCACATTACAACACAATACAATACAAAACAACATAATTACAACACAACACAATACAATTACAACACAACACATCTGTCACTGCCCGCCACAATACAACACAATACAATACAACATAATTACAACACAACACAATAAATTTTCAACACAACACATCCGTCACTGCCCGCCACAGTTTCAGTTTCAGTAGCTCAAGGAGGCGTCACTGCGCTCGGACAAAACCATATACGCTACACCACATCTGCCAAGCAGATGCCTGACCAGCAGCGCAACCCAACGCGCTTAGTCAGGCCTTGAGAAAAAGTTAGCAGAGCGTGGTTAGCCACAATACAACACAATACAATACAAAACAACATAATTACAACACAACACAATACAATTACAACACAAGACAACCCAACCCAACACAAGACAACGCATCCGTCCACCGCCCCAGCCACCGCAAACGCACAAGGGGAGAGTGGGGTGCGCGGTGTGTTGGGCCGGGAGAGGCCGGTGGTGCTGGTGCTCTTGTCCCGCTTGTTGTTCTCCCGGGACTCGAACACCTCCTCCGTGATGGCCTCGTCCACCGTGCTGCGGGACGTCTGCTGCTGGTGCAGGGGGGTCAGCACCTTCTCCAGCATGTCGCCCATCACCTGGAAGCTGGGGTCCACGATGAACTCGATGAAACCTGCAGCCACATGAGGATTCATGCAAGCATGATGTGGAGGGGGAGAAAAATAGGAAAGAAAAACGTTATTTAAAAAAAAAGAGACAAAAAAGAAAACTTTTTGTTCTGGCCAATGAAGAAGGCATATGAACCACTAAAAAAAAAAAATAATAAAAATAAATATTTTTTTAAATGCGGGAGCTACATGACCTGCATGCAACTGAGTCCACAACCCCCCCCCCAAAAAAAAACAAAAACAAAAGAAACAAACAAACAACAACAACAAAAAAACCACCTGCAGCCGCCACACAGACACAGACACATACACACACACACATACGCACACACACACACACACACACACACACATGCAACATCAATTGCTGAAATCATCACATACCATTCTATTGTAAGAAAGTTATTGCAATTTGTATTATCTGTGATATAATTCAACTAATGACAGTTATCATGACAACAGGTGATATAGTTTAACTAATTCCACACCTGACCATTCCACCACTATTGGCGTCCTTCTCTCTCTCTCTCTCTCTCTCTCTCTCTCTCCCCACCCCATCTCCCCTCTGCTTCCTTTACAGCAAACGCCTCTAACCCACACACCAGACCTAGTGTGTGTGTGTGTGTGTGCGCACGTGTGTGTCTATAAAATAAAAGCATAGGTAAATTAACAAAACAAGTAAATAAACCCATATTGTGTGTGTGTGTGTGTGTGAGTGAGTGAGTGAGGGTGTATGTGTGTGTGTGTGTGTGTGTGTGTGTGTGTGTGTGTGTGTGTGTGTGTGTGGTGCATGTACACGTGTGTGCAAAAAAAATAAAAGCATAAATAAAAAAAACAAGTAAATAAACCCACATAAAACAAATAACTAGAAAAAGAAAACGAACAAAAAAAGCCCACACAACAATCAAATACATTTTTCATTTAGAAAGCAAGACACGTGCTGTATTGCATAACAGATCAGTCCACACTCACTCTTTGACCGCGGCCTCCTTGACGCGGAAGCTGAAATCAACTGCTTGCAAGCAAGGCAACCCCTCATCCCATCCCACCCCACCCCACCCCACCCCTCTTTCAAAGCCCCAGCCCCAGGGAAGACCCCCAGTGGAAGAAGGACCCACGTACCTATCTGTGACTCGGCCACCAGAGTGTTCTTCCGGTCACACAGGGGGGAGAAGGGAAGGCCCAGCTCCTGCTCCCGGTCACCCTGTAGTCAACACACACACACACGTGGTCAGCAGTGGTCAGCGTTCGTTTTCTTGTCATTTTTTTTTTATCGATTGACTGATCAATAGTTTTTATTCATCTATGTATTTATTCATCTACTTATGTATCTATTCATTTGTGGTATTGTGAAAGGACATCTTCAGTCGCTGACCTATCATTTATTTATTTATGGTTATGAGAAAGGACATCGTCTTCAGCTGCTGACCTACATAGCAGATCTGCGTGTGTAGTTGATTGAAACCTACAGAGGACAGTACAAACGCTTTGTCTGAAAAACTGTCGGGAAATGGAGAAAGGATTACTTTGTTGAACAGACGAATATACAACTATATAAACCCCTCTCTCTCTCTCGCTCCTGTGTATATATCTGAAACAACAGCACAAAAAACAAGATGCATCAATGAAAGAAGTCCTCGCTCAGCGAAGCTGTTCTCTGAACCAGAAGTAGTTGACTATTCTAAACATTGATTATTCATCCAATGTATCTCAGGGGAAAGAAATAAAACAGTATGTGTTCTTCGAACACCACCCATATTTACATTTTTTTCTGCCCTATGTATTTGATTTTCTGTGAGAATAGAAGTTTTAGGGAGTTTTGACAGGCACAACACATTTGTTGCCACGGGTTCTGTTCTCTGATGTGAGCGAAGTGCATATTGCGCACAAGTCCTCGGTTTATCGGTCTCATCCAAACAACTCGCACCAAGACGGCCACCCAAGGTTCCAGTGGAAGGGGCGGAGTGAAAACCGCGGTCTGTATATGGGACGCGAATGACTAGCACCCAAACCAACACACAAGGTCTGGTAGAGGAGAGCTGAGGCGGGGGGAGAGGGAGTCAGGGGTAAAGAAAATATCAAAACCCTGTGCATACAGCAACGTTCACTGCCACAACAAAAGCTTATTTTTTTCAGGATGACGCTTTAGTGAAGCGACAAATGTGTGGGAGAGAGCAGAGCTGAGCAGAGCAGAGCCTTGTGAGGGCTGACCTGTCTGAAGAACTCCTCCAGAAGGTATGAGGTCCACTTGGTGTGCAGGTCCCAGTCCTTGGCCGGGTGACTGATGTCCGCACAATGCAACACCAGGGACAGCGCCTTGGACTTCTCTATGCTGCAGTCACCATGATGATAGTGATAATGATAGTGATGGTGATAGTAGTAGTAGTAGTAGTAGTAGCAGCAGCAATAATAATAATAACAATAATGATAATAATAATCATCATCATCATCATCTGCATCATCATCATTATCATCACGGTGCATTTATATATGGCTTTAAATCATCAAAACACTTTCCATTAACATGGCAGTCAGACACAAATCACACACACACACACACACACACACACACACACACACACACACTACACATATAATATATTTAATTGGCACCCTAAAACATCTCAAAGCGCTTTACAATAAAACGCCTATTCGGTACGATGTTTTGAACGCTGGGAGGATACCACACCTGTAAAGCGCAGTATTTTAAATTCTGTAATTACACGACGCAACAACTGGTTCCGCACAATATGACACGGCAGTAATGATAATACAACAACAATGATATCACGCTAATATTACAAGATCTGAAACAGTAATAACACAAAACTTTCTTTCTCTTTTAAATGCCGAGGCTACAGCCCATCTATATGATTAGAGAAGAGTCCTCAGGGGGACCTGTGAGGACGTGGAGAGAGGCGTGACCTACTTTTCCGGCATGCTGAGCAGGTTCTTCATGTTCTTGATCTGCTGGAAGTGGAAGGACATGTCTGTGGCCAGCACCATATCGATCACCAGCGTGCGGAACTCCCTGCAACAACCACCACCCATACACACGATACGAGACACCCGATACAAGAAGCGAGGCACAAGGCACAATAATACCTTGTCATATCCAAAAGAGAAGTTGTTGTCACCTTTGGTGAGTCACCCTCTGCGATAACCTCAGCAAACCTTTTTTCTTTTTTTTTTTTAACTGGCATGCCCCAACCAACCCCGGCCAACTGACTTCATAAATACGAACGAGCGAACAGAAACACAGAAATAAATACAACCAGGCCGCACACGCGCATGCAAAATGCAAATACATGCGCGCGCACACACATACACACACATTATCTATGTTCCTGTGTCTTACCATCTTTCTTTGTCGCATTTGCATTGATGTGGTATTGTAAGTACGTGTACAGAGAGAGAAAGAGAGTGAGTGAGAGACAGACAGACAGACAGGGAGACGTAGAGAAAGTGACAGACAGCGAGAGAGAGAGACAGAGACAGAAAGAGAATAGAGACAGGCGATCCAGAGACAGACACACAAGTACACAGTTCCATAGAGAGACAAACAGACACACAAGTACACAGGGACACAGTTCCACACACAGACAGACACACAAGTACACAGGGACACAGTTCCACACACAGACAGACACACAAGTACACAGGGACACAGTTCCACACAGAGACAGACACACAAGTACACAGGGACACAGTTCCATACACAGACAGACAGACACACAAGTACACAGGGACACAGTTCCACACACAGACAGACAGACACACAAGTACACAGGGACACAGTTCCACACACAGACAGACAGACACACAAGTACACAGGGACACAGTTCCATACACAGACAGACAGACACACAAGTACACAGGGACACAGTTCCACACACAGACAGACAGACACACAAGTACACAGAGACACAGTTCCACACACAGACAGACAGACACACAAGTACACAGGGACACAGTTCCATACACAGACAGACAGACACACAAGTACACAGGGACACAGTTCCATACAGAGACAGACACACAAGTACACAGGAACACAGTTCCATACAGAGACAGACACACAAGTACACAGGGACACAGTTCCATACACAGACAGACAGACACACAAGTACACAGGAACACAGTTCCATACAGAGACAGACACACAAGTACACAGGGACACAGTTCCATACACAGACAGACAGACACACAAGTACACAGGGACACAGTTCCATACAGAGACAGACACACAAGTACACAGGAACACAGTTCCATACACAGACAGACAGACACACAAGTACACAGGAACACAGTTCCATACAGAGACAGACACACAAGTACACAGGGACACAGTTCCACACACAGACAGACAGACACACAAGTACACAGTTCCATACAGAGACAGACAGACACACAAGTACACAGGGACACAGTTCCACACACAGACAGACAGACACACAAGTACACAGGGACACAGTTCCATACACAGACAGACACACAGACAAGTACACACGGACACAGTTCCACACACAGACAGACACACAAGTACACAGGGACACAGTTCCACACACAGACAGACAGATAGACACACAAGTACACAGGGACACAGTTCCACACACAGACACACAAGTACACAGGGACACAGTTCCACACACAGACAGACAAGTACACAGGGACACAGTTCCACAGACAGACACACAAGTACACAGGGACACAGTTCCACACACAGACAGACACACAAGTACACAGGGACACAGTTCCACACACAGACAGACACACAAGTACACAGGGACACAGTTCCACACACAGACAGACAGACAGACACACAAGTACACAGGGACACAGTTCCATACAGAGACAGACACACAAGTACACAGGGACACAGTTCCACACACAGACAGACAGACAGACACACAAGTACACAGGGACACAGTTCCACACACAGACAGACAGACAGACAGACAAGTACACAGGGACACAGTTCAATACAGACACCAAAAGACGTCAGAACGTGATCATCTGATACCAGGGCAGGGCACTGGCACCAGATATCATCAGCGCGTGGCATCCAGCCACAGCCTCAGCTACTGTCAGCCCAGGCCAATCCGCTGGGGAGAGGGGAGGAGGGGGGTTCAGGGGGTGGGGGAACCTGAGCACCAAGTCATTTCTCTGCCGCATTTCCCAAGCCATTTTTGGGGGGTGTGCGGGCGGAGAGGGGTGGGGGTGGGTGATGGGAAGGTGGTGGGGGAGGGGGCAAAGAAGTAGAACCCAAGGGAAATTTCCAACAGGTCGGCCAAATTCTATAAAAAAATTTAAAAAAAGAGAAGAAGAAAAAAAAAGGCTGTCAGTAACCGCGCCGTCCTAATTTTCTTTATTGTTATCATTTTTTTTGTTTGTTTTATGTTCACGCTGTTCTCTTTCTTCTTTTTTCCTTTTTTTTCCATCACACTGTTTGATTTTTTTTTTTTTTTTTTTTTTTTTGTCAAAGGCGCGCCTCTCTCTAAGGAAATCTGTGCTGACATATGTTGAGAACTGAACGTGGCTTTCCCTTCCTGGGGAATCCACGATTCATCAAGGTGAATGAGTTTCTTTTTATTTCTTCTTCTCCATTTTCTTTCTTTATTTTTTTACGGAAAGGATGGAAAATAAAGGTATGGGGGTGTTGTGAGGGGTAGGTGGATGGGATGGGAGTGTCGTTATTGTTAATTCTCCACTACTACCACCAACCCTGCATGTTCTTCTTCTGTGTTTCTACGTGTCTTTTTCCTGTCGCTCTTTTCCCTGTCCCCTCTCTCTTCCGCTCCGATTCTCTCTCTCTCTCTCTCTCTCTCACACACACACACACACACACACACACACGCGCGCGCGCGCGCAATGAGACAGACAGAAAGCCGGACGGGCAGACAGGCATCAGAAATGTTGTATGTCTGAATTAGTTGCGCTGATATATGTATACATTGGGTTGGTTCACACAGAAACTCTAGTTTAGATTGAAACTTCATCAATACAGAAACATGCAACGTTTTAAAAAGCATTAAAATCGAAGAATATAAGGAGAGGATGCAAGAATAAAGACAGATAATTCTATGTTTTCAATAACTCTCTCTCTCTCTCTCTCTCTCTCTCTCTATATATATATATATATATATATATATATATATAAATAAAGCTTCCTTCGCCTTACGACATCTGTATTTACAAGCGTGCACGCACGATCACACACACACACACACACACACACACACACACACACACACACACACACACAGCCGCAAACACACACGCCGACATACCACATACACCACACACCACACTGACCTGAATTCCTCTTTGCTCAGGCTGTTAACAATGTTGTTTTCGTCCTCCCTCAGCATGCGGAAGGCAGAGCTGATATGGTGATTCTCCAGCACCGCCCTGTCATTGTACATCATAGCCACCTCCGACCTGTCGGCAAAACACGTGCAGTTATCAGTGAAACAGGTGAACATGTATCACTGAACAGTTATCAGCAAACATGTGTCAGTGGACAGTTATCAGTGGACAGCGAACAGGTAGTGGACAGTTATCAATGAACATGTATCAATGGACAGTGATCAGGGGACAGTTATCAATGAACATGTATCAATGGACAATGATCAGTGGACAGTTATCAATGAACATGCATCAATGGACAATGATCAGTGGACAGTTATCAATGAACAATGATCAGGGGACAGTTATCAATGAACATGTATCAATGGACAGTGATCAGTGGACAGTTATCAATGAACATGTATCAATGGACAGTGATCAGGGGACAGTTATCAGTGGACATGTATCAATGGACAGTTATCAATGAACATGTATCAATGGACAGTGATCAGTGGACAGTTATCAATGGACAGTTATCAGTGGACAGTTATCAATGAACATGTATCAATGGACAGTGATCAGTGGACAGTTATCAATGAACATGTATCAATGGACAATGATCAGTGGACAGTTATCAATGAACATGTATCAATGGACAGTTATCAATGAACATGTATCAATGGACAATGATCAGTGGACAGTTATCAATGAACAATGATCAGGGGACAGTTATCAATGAACATGTATCAATGGACAGTGATCAGTGGACATGTATCAATGGACAGTGATCAGTGGACAGTTATCAATGAACATGTATCAATGGACAGTGATCAGTGGACAGTTATCAATGAACATGTATCAATGGACAGTGATCAGTGGACAGTTATCAATGAACATGTATCAATGGACAGTTATCAATGAACACGTATCAGTGGACAGTAATCAGTTGACAGTTATCAATGAACAGTTATCAGTGGACAGTGAACAGGTAGTAGGCAGTTATCAGTGGACAGTTATCAATGAACACGTATCAATGTACAGTGATCAGTGTCAGTGAACAGTTAATCAGTGGACAGTTATCTTTGTTGGGTTGTCCATCTTTCCGTCCCCGTCATTCTGGTGTAAGGTGCAAGCATACACACATACACAAACAGTTTCAGTTTCAGTAGCTCAAGGAGGCGTCACTGCGTTCGGACAAATCCACATACGCTACACCACATCTGCCAAGCAGATGCCTGACCAGCAGCGTAACCCAACGCGCTTAGTCAGGCCTTGAGAAAAAAAAAGAGGGTGAATAAATAAAAGATAGATACATAAAAAAAAGAACTACTACTAACAATAATAATATGTATAAGGCGCAGAAAATTGATGAAGTCAACTATAAGCGTACATAAATAAATAAATAAATAAAAAATTTTAAAAAGGTAATAATAATAATAATAATAATAATAAAAAAGACAACAATAATGATAAATTTGCAAATAAGTGTAAAACATGCAGACACACATTCACACATACACACACATATGCATAACAGATATGCACCAAACATGCAGTTTCACAGATATGAAACACAGTCAAATACACATGAGCCCCAACACACACAAACACACACACACACACACACACACACACACACACACACACACACACACACTACCCTGCACCTCCTCTACCCCCCTCCTCCACACACTTATTTCTAGGCTACGTATCGAAGCTTCCACGGCACACACACACACACACACACACACAAACACACACACACACAAACATAAACACACAAACACACAAACAACACACACACACACACACACACACACACACACACACATACTGCATTCTACATACACACACAAAGGGTGGCTGCCATTAAGCAAAAGAGATTACCTTTAACTGAAAAATGTGGCATGCCAGGGTTTTTTTGTTTGCTGTTGTTGTTGTTTTTTGTGTTTTTTTCATGTTTTTTTTTCTACCACTTTATGGGATTAAACAAATAGCAGCCAGTACCCCTGAAAGCGAGCTGCCGTCGACATTAGTGACCCCCTGCCAATGTAGCGACGTCAGTAGTAATGAGAGAGAGAGACAGAAAACAAATAAACAAACACCAACACAACCGTTCGTGGGAATATTCAACTGCCAGCAGGTAAAACGGAGGAAATATGAGTGAGGTGAGGATGGATGGTACTAATTAGTTTCAAAGTCACTTTCTTCGTGATTTGACTCGCGGAGTTAGGGCCTACTTGTCTCTCTTGACTGGAATCACTGGCGTGTAAAAAAAAAAATAAAAAAAAAGGGGGGGGGGGATTTTAAAAAAAAGTTGCACGCTCGTAATCACATCTAAAACATACCCCTTCACCGCTTACGTCATTTCGACCATCGCCTCCCCCACCCCCACCACCCCCCTTCCCCACCATCCAATTTTCCAATGGATTTCTGGTTGTTGTTTTTTTTATTGACAAGCCAAATGCCGTGTATGGTTGCCTCGCTTCCAGAAAACCTTTCCTGCTCCGCTGTGCGCTATTTACATGGCTTTTTACAGGGAAGCGAAGGGGGAAAACATGAGAATATTCTAAGCAGGCGAGGACGCAAAACCGCCTCAAGTTCTCTCAAGTGCCTCCTCCGTAAAAAAAAAAAAAAAAAAAAAAAAGAAAAAAAAAGCCGTTCCAGATATTAGTTTGTTCCGTTTCCCTGAAGTTCTGAAATGGGGAAAAAAAGTTACTATCGGAAGATGGAATGGAGAGTGTGTGTACACACACACACACACACACACACACACACAAACTCACACTCACAGAGAGAGAGAGAGAGAAGACCCATAGAAAAAAGCCTCAGATTTCAATGCCTCTCTCCATTTCTGTCTAGTGTCACGTGTTTTTTTTTATATGCGCTGGAGAATTCATGCTTCTGTGTGCTTGTACACTGGAATTTACGCCAGTCTGAGAGTTCCCGACAGTCATTATATCTGTTCTGTATTACTGACTTTCTTTCTGTCTAGTTATTCTTTTATTTGTTTATTTAGTTATTATTCTATTCAATTAGGTAGTGATCTTGTTATTCATTTATTTTCCGCCGCCCCCCCCCCCCCTCCTCCCCCCAAAATGACATACGATAACAGCACAAAGCTACGTTTAAAAATACACCACACAGAAAAATATTTTTTTCTTTTTAATGAACGCTCTGAAAACTCTACACTCTATACTGTAAAGACCTGAAATGGTGTTCGGCTGGATGCACAGGTCAGGCGTTCCACCATCTTCTCTCCCTCTATCCTATCCTTTCTTCTGCTTCTTCTTCTCCTTCTTCTTCTTCATCATCATCATCTTCATCATCATCATATTTCATATTACTTCCCTTCTAACCATTCTTCTATCATTTTCTCTTTCTTCTTCTGTTTGATATTCTGGTTCTGGTTCTTCTCCCGTTCTTCCTCTTCTTTCTCCTCCTCCTCCTCCTTCTCCATCACCGATTTCTTTCTTTTAATCAGAAATATGGGACAGCGTAGTTGGAGCTTCATCCTCTCCTTTTCCCTCTCCTCTATCTTCTCTTTAGTCAGAAATATGGGGCAGCGTAGTGAGGACCAACCTGCACTATTAGACTGACGCCTCCCTTAAAAGAATTGGAATTTCCCTTCCTTTCTGCGTACAGTTCTTCAGTTACCCCCACCCCCCACCCCTCCGCCACCCATCCCCGCATCTTTCCTGCCATGTCCCCCATCACACGCGGCCTATTGACGAAACTCTGGTCTGTCGTTTTGAGTGGAGTGTCCTGCACCCTACAGCGTTGGGCTGCAAGGACCCCTCCTCTCTATCCCCACACCTGCCACCACCACCACCACCACCACCACCTCTTTCCCCTTCCTGCACTCTTCTTCCAGACTTCTCCAATAATTCTCTGGCCTGGGGATTGTCTCCTGGACCTGCTGGGTGCCAATCGACAGCCACCAGAGTGTTGTGTGGAAAAGAGGGATGGAGAGAGTGAGGGAGAGAGAGAGGAGAGAGACAGAGAGATGGAAGGATGGAGATGAAGAAAAAAAGAGGGAGGGGTTGGGGGGGGGGATGAAACAAGACAAGACAACAGCCTTTACAGCCATAAGTTAGTAAACGTCAAAATGAAGATTTGAATGTTAAAGTGGGAGAGGGAAAGAAAAAAGAAAAGAGAGACAACTCTGGTATAGAGACAGACTGACAGACGGACTGACAGACAGACCCATAGAAAAGAAAGG
>NC_134893.1:8998216-9018216 GCF_041734735.1 Babylonia areolata | reverse complement strand
ATGAACAGTGCGTCTGTACACGGTATGAATCAGTCCCATATGGCGTCATATAGTCTATGGTTCAACTGCTGTTTTACCGATAATCACATGATTATGTCAGTCTCTTATTATTTGCGTATCACCCGTGAGTGTATGTATACACACCAGTTTGTTGAGTGTATGTATGTCTGTGTGTGTGTGTGTTTACATGATATATACAAATGAATGTATGTGTGTGTGCGAGAGAGAGAGAGAGAGAGAGAGAGAGAGAGAGAGAGAGAGAGAGATCACTTTAGAATTCCTTATTCTCACCTGTTGCACCCACCCCCGCTCTCTGTGCGCCTGCATCTGTGCTTGTACGTGTCTGGTTTACGAATTTATTCAGCAATTTATTGGGGGGAATGGTGTTCGGATATTGTAAATTAAAAAAAAAAAAAAAAAAAAAAATGCATCGTAAGAATCGGTATCAAATAGGTTTCAGGTCTGTGCAAATGGAGGGGAAAACGACAGACTGTGAGATGACAGATTTTTGTGGTTCCTAATCTTACCATGCCATCCCGCCCCTCTTTACTTCTATCGTCCCCACCCCTCTTTCTCTCCCTAATCTTCTCTCTCTCTCTCTCTCTCTCTCTCTCTCTCTCTCTCTCACACACACACACACACACACACAGATTGAAACTGACGTCATTAGCCTGTAACTACAGCTGTCAAGGTGTTTCGTTCCAAACGTCTGATCCTCATATACCCTCCTGAAACACGTGTCCGAGGTAATCCTCGCGACACCGCAGTCATCACCACAGCATGAAACTGTGAACCGTGAAGCAACGCCCTCCCTTCTGCATGACAGAATTCTGATCAGACTGCAGCTTAAAGGCAAGTCTCTCCTTCTTGAATCTTTCTATCATCTACCGTTCGATCATGGCACCGCTGAGCTTCCTAGCCAGTCGTGTGTGTCACATGCACACGTACTCTCACCCTGTGTTGATGTGGAAGTTGTTGGTGGTGCCTGTGTGTTCGTAGTCGTGGATCAAGGCGGCGATGATGGTGGCGAACACCTCCAGGTCCGTCAGCCAGTGCTGCAATACACGTGCGGCCTCCATCATCGCGTCATCATCGCACGTGCGCATTCGCAGTACACGCGCAACCACACACACACAGATACACACACACGCGCACGCACATACACACACACACATACACACACACACACACACACAGACTTGCGCGCACACACACAAACACATGCGCGCGCACACAAACTAGTCAACACACAAACTCACACACATAATCTCTCTCTCTCTCTCTCACTCTCTCTCACACACTATATATATATATATATATATACATACACATACAAGACAGACCGACAGACAGAATGGTTCTGATTTTGGAGGAAGGGTAACACAGCAAGCTACACGTTTTGACGAAGAGCATGTTTGCAAAAGACGTATTGCCCATCGTGTTTGAAATCCACGACACTCATCGGATCTGAGTGCGCTTGGCTACGATAATGAGATCGTCTACACGTCTCTGCCAGTTGGATTTATAGAAGAAGGATCTGGAATCCAGCATAAACTGACCACTGACAGCACATTTTATACACGGAGGCCAGGAAAGAACACCGTGCTCTACACAACCCTGTGAAAAAAAAATTATCGAGCGTCAGCACAGTGAAAGGCCAAAGACTAAGCATTGTGTTCAGCGTCTTTCCACCATGTGGCTTTGCTGAAAGAAACCCTGGATACAGCTGGACGTCTTCGACTCTGGATCTTTTCAGGCGAGGAAGGCACAAGAAAAACAACAACAACAACGTTTAAGAAACACTGGGACACGGAGAGAGGGTGCGATGAGGGAGAGAGAAAGAGAGGAAAGCCCGAGACCAAGCTTTATGCAGTCACCACCAGATGCCTCCCTCTGAGGAAGGCCCGGGAACAGGCATAACGCACTCACACTCGCTCAGAAAGGAGCACACTTCACTCACCGCCAGGTGGCTCTGTGTGAGGACGTAGTGGACGGTCTGGGCCACGTCAGCGCCATGGATGAGGTTGTGGTAAGGGTTACGGAACTTGCTGTAACCCACCTCCAGGGCGAACAGAAAACTGTCCAGCACCTGTGACAAAGGACAACTTTGTAGTAGTGGTAATAGTGATGGTAGCGAGGATAGCCACAGTATTAGTTATAGCAGCAGCAGCTACAGTAGTAGTAGTAGTAGTAGTAGTAGTAGTAGGAACAGCAACAGAAGTAATAGTAATAGTATTGCGGTGTAAGATATGTATATATATATATAATATAATGATTATAACATAATAATAATAGTATTGTGGTTGCTTATAACAGAAAGAAGAAGAAGAAGAAGATCGTGATGATTACCATTATGGTGATGATTTGGAAGAAAATATAAAACTAACCAATAACTAGCCGTAATAAAGTCACCAGCATTGTGCGGACTGACAACTGTGATTGGAACCCCATAAAGAAACACATCTTGT
Source organism: Babylonia areolata (assembly GCF_041734735.1). Classification (NCBI taxonomy): domain Eukaryota; kingdom Metazoa; phylum Mollusca; class Gastropoda; order Neogastropoda; family Buccinidae; genus Babylonia; species Babylonia areolata. Next base: position 9,015,748 of record NC_134893.1, on the reverse strand, counting down.
TGGGATTTCATTCCAGTATGCCATATGGATATGTTACAGTAAAGATGTACACTTTAGGTCTAGGTTTAGGTTCTGCATGAATGTACATCCGAGCATCAGTAAATGTCTGTTTAAAAATATGTCTATCGTTCTTCCATGTTCACCTCTTTTGCTTCTTTCTAAATTTTAGCGTGTTACCTGTGTGTTGATCTTGAACTTGGTGATGAGGTCGTACTTTTGCAGGAGTTCATAGCCGACGTACTTGAGGGCGTGGTTCTCCGAGGCCTCGTTCACCGCGAACACGTTGAACGACCAGTCGTCCAGGTTCTGCACGTGACACACGGTATACAGGGGATGGGCACACACACACACACACACACACACTCACACACTGTCATGGTGTGTTGTAAGGATTTGCAGCAATATTACTTGTGTTGACGCTATTAGTCATGGGCTGTTCGACATGGCTGCGATTATTTGAGTGCCCTTGGATTTAACTGTCATAATGTTCACACAGCCTTAGAATGTTGGTGATGTTGTGAATCACCTGGTGCCCTTGTAGCATCACTGTCAGTGAGTACACAAACATTACATGTTAGATACTGCGGCTGTTGAAACATCTGTGTCCAAATCTGTCGGGATGTGTGTCAGTCGATGAACGCTTAGAACGCTCCTTAAGTTTGCGAGTCCATCTGTACTGATCGAATTACTGACCGAGTCCATCTGTACTGATCGATTTACTGACCGATGGATTGATGAGTTGGCGTGTTTGAGGTGCTAAGTTTAGTGTTCGTCTGTACACCTGTATCGATCAACGGACTAACTGATTTATTGACTGGTTAACTGATTGATCAGTAAGGTCCCTGTGTGCCTGTAGAACCTAGTGAAAGACCTGTTGAATGACAGGTTTGTTTCTTCTTCTTCGTCTTCAATATGACCGGTTAGCATTTCGGCAAATCTGTCGTCAAATTTACATCTATGTAATTTCACACGTATGTTTAATGACGAATGTATCGACTGGTTGTTGGACTTTTTTTGTTTGTTTGTTTTCTTTTTCCTTTTTGTTTTCGTCCTTTTTTTATGTCTGTCTTCATCACGGGTGTTTGTACCGATGCCCTGTACTGTGTTGTGCTGAACAGCACAGACCTACACAGCAAAGCATTGTAAAGTACTGTGTGTGCATAGTGCTATCTGCAAAGTTCCCATCACTGGATACAATAATTAACGGAACTGTCTTGCACTGCGATGAATACTGTCGCGTTGCGTTGCACTGTATGGTATTGCACTGTGCAGTTCTGTGCTGTGCTATACGGTGCTGTGCTGCGCTGTGCTGTACTGTGCTGCGCCGAGCCGAATTGTACCGTTCCGTATTGTACTGTAATATGTTCAGATGTATTGTATTTTCTTGTAGTGCTGTATAACATTGTACAGTGTTGTCTCACCTTCAACAATAACAATACGGGAGGAGGCACGTGGAGACCGGCTGAACTGGACATCCGCCGATATATCCTGTGTGAACAGTCAGTGAATATGCAGGTAAGGTATTTAAAAAAATAATACATGAATAAATAAATAAATGAATGAAGAATAAAAGAAAAAGAGAAATAGTTTATGAATAGATGAAACAAACTTTAATAAGTACCACTGCTTTGATGTCAATATTTGGCTTAAAACCTTCTTCGAGTTTGATATGAATAAACAAATAAAACTGTCATCAATCTATCTATCTACATAAATTATCTAATCTACTCAATTCGTATATACGTTTCTGTATATCTACGATGGACCATTCCATCAATCTATTTACCACCCCCTCTATTTATCAACAAAAATACTTAGATTTTATTTTGCAGCAGTAACACAAGGCACGTCGAGAAAAAAAGTGGTTGGCAGGAAAAAAATAGCCTGTCCATATTCACTCAATGAATCCACGTGTAAGAGTTCATTTTTTTGTGCCCAATGTTGGCAAGCCTGATACGCCTTGACGGGTGACCAGTGATGACCGTGAATGGGTATGCTTCTAGGACGAAGGCGACGTGGCAGAATGGATTGAGACACTGGACTTGTGATACAGTGTTCACCGTCTGATCAGGGCTCGGAGCTCCGTTTCGGCATAGTGCTGTGTCCTTAGGGAAGGCACTTTACTCCGATTTTCCTTACTAAATTAAGGTACTTATCATTACTTATCAAGGGCGCAGGACCACCATCATAGTGGCAACAGCATGCGCGCTGTGCAGAAGCTACACAGCCAACCCACACCCACCCCCTCGCCCCATCGCCCCACCCCCTTCCCGTTGTGTATATAGCCGACAAGGCTCCTACAACGTAATCCATCAAAGTCAAAGTTAACCTGGATGTGTATGGGTGACTGGTGGGGGGGGGGGAGGTTAAAACGGTGAAAGGAGAGGAATGGCTTCCGCCTTGCTTTGCCGAGCCATTCACACAAAGTGGGTATGAATTCACGACCCTGATGACCATTGAAAGGCTATGGGAGCTTCGAACCTTTCCAACTAATGATTCAGTCGGTATAACTCATCGCAGTTACCCACGATGCTCACGTGCACGCGTGCCCGACGTTCTGTCCTTTGCAAACGAATAACATTTTTAGTCTCAATCTGAGAATAACATTTTCAGTCTCAATCTGAAGAGTAATATTGCGTCTGGCATAAAGAGAATGCTTTCACACAAGGATATCGTGTAAAATTAGGCATTGAAACATGCAAACCATTGAAACTGCAGGGCTTTTTGTCAAATTCTGATCGTGTTCGGCTAATTAAGTATGATGGTGATTATATGAGACTCAAATCAACGCCAGACAACGTGTAAAAACTCGAGTCAATGCACAGAATTCTCATGGGTCAAAATAAGTTGAAAAAATAAACATACAAGTAAACCTCACACACACACACACACACACACACACACACACACATGTATTTAAGATCCAATTTTATTTTGAATTAAACGTGTGGATGGGGCTGAAAAACTGCTTTATACCCCCCCCCCCCACCACCCCCACTTATACCCCACACTACATACCCCTCAGCTGCACAAACAGGATCCCCTCTATTGTGACTTGGAATCACTACAGTCTGTATCTGCTCTTCCTATACTATTTTCGAATTGTGCCTACATGTGTGTGTGTGTGTGTGTGTGTGTGTGTGTGTGTGTGCAAGCACGTGTGCATGTGTTATATATATATATATATATATATATATATATGTGTGTGTGTGTGTGTGTGTGTGTGTGTGTGCGTGCTTGCCTACATGTATGTGTTTGTGGGTATGGGCACTCACATGTGTGAATCTATTTCATGTTTATGCATAAATGACAAACAAATTATCAACTATGAATCCCCTATCACTGCCATCAAACTCCCCTCCACCCTAAAATAATGATAATTACAAGATTGACACACTGTGGGAAAAACATGTCAACTGATGTCTTTTCTGTCTTCTATTTATATTCCAGTTGGTATCCACTTTCCACTCGCCTCATACGGAGACGTGAACGCTGACGACTGCACCAGACGGATTTTGTTGTTGTTGTCACAAGAGGTCTGGCGATGCTAAATTTCACTCCCTAAGTGTCCCCTTCTCCCACACACCCCGCCATTTCATCGGCCAGGCGGGGCCCTGATGGGAGGCCGGTCCTCTAATGTGAGCAGGGCATTAGCCGTCTTCACCAGCGGTGTTAACGGCAAGGCACGGGGCGGCGAGGCAGTCAGCCCCGTATCTGTCTGCCATTACTGGCTCGCATCCTGCGCCATTTGGAGCAGATCGGAATAGATGAGGTTTTTTTTTTCCACACGTGAAGAAAGTGACGAAATGTCCACCGGAGCCGTGGACACTGAGTATCAGAATGGAAATACCAGAAGGGAAACAGAAGAAGCAGAGTCTGTACTGAAATTGTTGGTGAGATGGTTAACATGTTAAGATACAGAGAGAACGAGACATTTGATATGTTACATTACACTGTTAGCAAACTTAGTTAAGAAAAAAACAATTATCATGGAGGATGGCAGGTAGCATATGAATAAAAATGATTCTTGTGGGTAAGGAACATTTCTGTGTAACAGGGCAGTTCCATTTCTTGCAGCATAATATCAATGCATGATATGTGATACTACGCATGCTACATGTATAAAAAATGGCATTGCCTCGACGTCCGTCTGAAACCCTTACAACTTTTCACTTTCCTCTATGTATACCTTAAAATTGAAAAGGGATAAACTGTTTCTTTAGTGTGTATGTCTTGTCTGTGTGCACGAAAGCGTTTGTGTGTGTTTGTGCACACATATGTGTATGTGCACATGTGTCTGTAAAGTGAACATGCATGAAACGTGTGTGTGTCAGGGTGGGGGTGGGGGGTCTGATGGGGGCACATTATCAGTATTTTCATACTGTACTTGAAATGGTAAACAATTTTAGAAACACGAATCAGATGTTACTGTCATTACACTCCTCTGGGACCACCATTAAAATCCCATGAAAAACACACTGTGAAAGCGTCATTTTGATGTCTATCTGGCTGGGGTCCCATTTCCGCAGTGATGTGGTGAAGTGAAAGCTGGAGATTACACCACAAGGATTTTTTTTTTTTGTCACTAGAGGTCTGCCACTCCCTAAGTGTCCCCTTCTCCCACACATCCCGCCGTTTCATCGGCCAGGCGGGGCCCTGATGGGAGGCCGGTCCTCTAATGTGAGCAGGGCATTAGCCGTCTTCACCAGCGGTGTTAACGGCAAGGCACGGGGCGGCGAGGTAGTCAGCCCCGTATCTGTCTGCCATTACTGGCTCACATCCTGCGCCATTTGGAGCAGATCGGAATAGATGGGGTATTTTTGTTCACACGTGAAGGAAAAAAGAAGTTTGAGTGACGCTGAGTGATGCTGAAGAAGAGTCTGAAGAAGAGGATGGAAACACCAGACATGGCAAGACAGAAATGCAGACTAAGCTCCTGAGTCATTGACAAAGATCATGAAAGTGTTAGTAGAACAAGGTGTGGAATGAGACGAGCGTTTGTTTATTAAATACTTTTAGCAAAACAAGTACAGGAATTTCCATTTTTCCAGCACTTCGTTATCGCATAAAATGTAAGAGTGTGCACGCTACAAGTAGACACAATTGCTACTTGCTTTAATGCAGTCCTAGTTCCTTGCACATTGTTCATCCCCCTGTATCCAACTCCTAATCAATCAAAATGAAATATGCTAAAATAAAATTATTGTATATTCTTAAAAAAAGATGCTCCATCTTAATGTGATCAAGATGTTCAGTTCAGTTACTCAAGGAGACTTCACTGCTACAACAACACATTAAACATTAACTTTTAGCTACAACGTGACAGTAAAATCAGATTCAAAATACTTCCTTCGAGAAATCAAATGTTCGTTTAACAAGGGGACCAACGAAAAAAAAAAACCGAGTCTCCATTAACATGCAAGTGGTAAAAAAAATATTAGTGCATGCAGCATTCGTTTAAAGCAGGGGATTGGACAGGTGGAAATAATGTCACATTTGGGAATAACCCACACCCATAGTTTCCTCCTTTCCTTTGGAAACAACCATTCAGGACCAGGCTAACTTTATAGAACGTGCAGTCTGGGTGTACCATTATAGATAATAAGAATAATAATACTTTACATTTATATAGTGCCCTTTCTCACTAAGAGCTCAGGGCGCTTTACATGAAAGAAAAATATTACAAGTAACATAAAACATTCATGGCCACTCTTTCTCAAAAAAACCCTCCCCCTACTCACACTCTCCCTTTCCCACTCTACATACATCCAAAGTGAGAGAAAAAGAAGCTGAGAGTACTTAGGTTTTAAAAAGATGAGTCTTTAGTGATGAGCGAAAAGCAGAAATAGAATCAGATGCACGGATATGATAAGGAAGGTTGTTCCAGATGTGAGGAGCACCAAAGAAGAAAGAACGTTCATCATAGGGTTCTTGTATTGACGCGAGGCCTTTCTTATTAAAAGAAAGAAAGCTCATGATAATATTTATGGTTTAAAATCTATGTACAGACTTATCTCTTTTTTTTCTCTCTTTAATTTGTGGCACTGTTGGCATGTAGTCGGTAACCTCGAGGCCAGAATTTCAGGCAAGAACAATGAAATAATCATCAGTTTACACAATTTAACAAAAACTGGTTTTTGTCTTGCAACGACCTCATGAGTATAGAGTGAATCAGGGAAGAAGACCTTTGGTTTGAGTTTTTACACAGACTCTCCTTGAAGTCATATGAAAAAGTCGCTCTGTGGTATGGAAGAAGATGGAGCAGAAGAACTACTGTCTGATGAACAACCCGAAAAAGGGTAAGGTATACACACAGTATACGGTAGCCAATACAGAGACCGCTGGGGAAGAGAACGCTCCAGTTAACTCATTCCATTCTCTCTCTCTCTCTCTCTCTCTCTATATATATATATATATATATTTAGTCCTGTAAGCTGATGGCAGCGTTCTGTAGCTGAAAGCCACTACAGGGCAGGATTCACGGAACAACTACAGGAAGAATCAGCCAAGCAACCGTGTGGATAATGCATCACGAGATGGAAGCAAGCTTTCTTCTCAAAGGGATTGTGTTCCTCTTGGACCAGCATGGGATTTCGCTTTGCTGTCGTTGAATATAAGTCACAGCTGTGGAAAGGGTTTATGTTCATATAAGGTAAACTTGCAAATTCAATCTTGAAATCACGTGGATCATGTAATTACAATTATTTGTTGGGACCGAAATTCTAACACAACTGGAAAACTTTAGACCTACATGGGTATGTGCGCTTCATATTCTACTATAGGTCCCCCACTCCTTCCTTCCTGACATCCTATTCACCCCCTTTCACGCCGAAGCTATAAAACCAGTTTGAAAGTAAACGATGTTTACACAGATTGCTTACATAACATACTGTTACAAATCAAACAACTATATTTTCATAATAAAAACATTCTCAAATTATGACATCCACTTAGGGCAAAGGCACACATTTTTCCCTTTTCTGTAGACCACGATCCTAGAACTCCACAAACTATGCCTCAGCGAAAGGTAATTTCTCGGCTATGCGTCGCCATGCTTACAATCGAGTGAACCTATCATCTCTCCCAAAAGGCATCAAGAGAATAATGCAGAAGTTCCTTGGTCCGGTTCGACATAAAAGGAATACATATTTTCTCTTCTTTGTCCCTCCGTCTTGGTCTTGCAAAGTAATCTGAGCGAGTGTCTTCAGACAGGCAATAATTGTGTCACACAAGCAGGATCAATTTTACATCAGGAGATGAACCGACAACAAAAGAACTGTGTCGGAGATGTAGTCGATCGTTAAACTGTATTTGTGAGACACACACTGCCAGCACTCATCAAAAGAACACACTGGACTCCAAGGACCAATGAAATAAGGGGATGGAGAAAAGAAAAGAGAGTTTAAAAATGGTTTGTGAAAGTACGACGTTGATTGTGGTACAATTATGGTTTTATGACGAAGAAGAGTTAATACTGTAGATCGTATCATCATACTGTGTATCTGTTATATTTAAGCAGTTTAGAGGGAGAACAAACGATGAATTGGGAAAGGGTCCTTGCAAACACACACACACACACACAAATATATATATATATATTATATATATATATATATATATACACGCGCGCGCGCACAGGGACCCATCATGTCACACCCTTTCTGCAGACAGGCTCGGCAGTCCCGGACGTGTGAAACCTGATCGTGTTCTGATGACAATGACGTTACCATTGATCATGGCCCCGGAACAGGCCAGCAAAACCACAGCTGGCACCAAAAAACACAGGGCAGAAAACGGGATTCACGTGTCAGGCTTTCTGCGCTGATCTCTTCATTGACTGGCACTGCACAGCTAACACGGAATCCATCTGTTTGCAAATAAAGAACGAGGGCTATGTGTTTGATCTGGTTGACGCTCCAATTTAAGGAGTCTTTGTCGTTTCCCTGTCCATGGCTTCCATTCACAAACAGAAAAAAATATACATGTGTACGCCACAAACCTTAAGTCTTTATGGTGTCTGTATGCGCTTTTACACAATTTGACATGATGTCTGTGCGTTGCAATCTGTCACATATCTTTTCATAAACAAGTCGAAACTTAACAGTAAGGCGTTTACGGATGACAGTTCAGTTCAGTCAATATATATATTTTTTTTCGATTGAATGCGTTTGGAATTCAGTGAACAACATGCTCGTGATAATGCACCCCGCTGGCTCTGCTTTACTGTTTTGGCACTGGTAATACAGAGCTGGGCAGAAATTCCAGCGGAGAAAGACAACGTAACGACTGGATTTGGCCTCACTGTTGACACTGTCCTAGGGTAATTATCATCATCATCATCATCATTATTATTATTGTTGTTGTCTTTGTATTTCTTTTTATCACAACGGATTTCTCTGTGTGAAATTCGGGATACTCTCCCCAGGGAGAGCGCGTCGCTACACTACAGCGCCACCCTTTTTTTCTTTCTTTCTTTCTTTTTTTAAAATATCTTTCCTGCGTGCAGTTTTATTTGTTTTTCCTATCGAAGTGGATTTTTTCTACAGAATTTTGCCAGGAACAACCCTTCTGTTGTCGTGGGTTCTTTTACGTGCGCTAAGTGCATGCTGCACACGGGACCTCGGTTTATCGTCTCATCCGAATGACTAGCGTCCAGACCACCACTCAAGGCCTAGTGGAGGGGGAGAAAATATCGACGGTTGAGCCATGATTCCAACCAGTGCGCTCAGATTCTCTCGCTTCCTAAGCGGACGCATTACCTCTAGGCCATCACTCAACATTTTATTCTTCTTATTATGATTATGATTATCATTATTATTATGAGAGACAGACAGACAGACAAACAGATAAACACTTCATCTGCAGGACCATCCAGCTATGGATGTGTTGTGTTATCTTTTTATCTTATTTCTTATTTCCTGGCGACGATGAAGTTACCATTGATCGTGACCTGGGGAAACAGGGCAGCCACGCCACTCTTGGCATCAAAACAAAGGCCCAGTCATCGGCTGGAACCGGTTCCGACCGAAACGATGTTTACATCTCTACCTCTCTTCTGACAGGCTGAGCGTGCATGCAAGCTTGCGATCGGCTTGTGGAAGAGGTATCACTCACAGCGGCCAGAGTTTTTAAGTAAAAGTGAAACATTCTCAGTATAAGTGGCATGTTCAAATCCGCAGTTTGCTTGCCGAAGCGAAAACTGGCATCAGTGGAGCACTGTTACATCGTTTTCTCCCTTTTCATTGGCTCTGACCCTGGATAATAATGTGATTCTGACAATTACAGACAATGTTGCAACCCTGATATGCGTTTTTGGACAGGTTACAGAATATACACTGTTAGAATGTCATTTTGAAAAACGTTACAGAATATTACTTTTTTGTTCCAATTCTGGCGTGCGTATTTTGATACAGAACATATAATGTCATTCTGACATGTTACAGATAATGCTGAAGTCTTGGTAAACGCTTATTATGGTAGATAATATCAGAATGACACTTGCTACAGATAATGTTGCAATTACAGAACTGGTTGCAGGGTACAGAATGTTAAAAGGTAATGTAATGTGATGTAATTTACGCAGGGATAAAGAATATTCTTATTTTCGTAACAGAATGTGTTGCAACACTGATATGTCTTACTGTATAAATAATGTCATTGCCATTCTGATTTGGCTTACAATGTCGCAACTGTGTTACGTTACAGGATAAATAATGTCATTCTAGCAGGAGTTAAGAGATTCTGTGATGTTCGCTGTCAACGCACTAAGGTTCTGTTGATTAAATGTCATGACACCAACATGAAACGGAGCCTTCTGTTCTTACCATCTGCAGACGATGCTCTGCGCTATGTTATTTGACAGAAGCAAATGACACCCCGAGCTTGATTACAGATGATAAGTCTTCGTCCATGTCGTACAGTAAATCGTCATCAGCGGACATGGAGCGACGACATACCGGAGTAATGGTGGTGTATATTGAGAGCGGCGCCTCTGATTCTTCGCCTAATGACAATACGGAAGTATAGTTAAATATCCACTACTTTCTATCTCTGTGCCATGCCTTGAGTGTGTGCACGCGCATTGAAGTGTCCGCGTGACAGGGAGACACAGGAAATAAAGGACAGAGACAGAGAGAGTAGAGGCGTGTCTGCGCACGCGCGTATGTTTGTGTGTACATCCGTGTGTGCATATGTGTGCACACACGCACGTCTGAGCACTCAAGCCTGTGTCCATGTGCACATAAAGTGTTGGCACGAGCACACGCACGCGAGAAATACGTTTTAATCGTTCCCTGAGGCTGTGGCAACTGTAGCAGTCAGCGGTCAGTGTGTGCGTGTGTGCGCGCGGTGCGAGCGCGCGCCCACGTGTGTGTGTGTGTGTGTGTGTGTGCATGTGTGGACGGACGGACGGACGGAATTCTGCCCGCGACATTCCACGGACCCTCATTACCAGCAGTCGGTGGCCAGGCTGCTATGGCAACCAGCTATTAGATGCAAACACCAGTGGAAGCTGGGGAAGAAATGTGGAGAGAGTGGGGTGGGAGTGTGTGGGAGGGGAAGGGGGACACGGAGAGTGGAGGATCGGGACAGCAATTGTATGGATTGACACACCCTGCTTGGACCTCCGTTTCCACTCTTCCTCCCATCGCCCCCCCCCCCCCCCCGCGCCTCTGTCTCACCCGGCCCACCAACACCACTCATTTCCCGTTGACAGGGACGGCTATCTATCTATCTGTCTGTCTGTCTCATGCAGTTTGGGCAGTGTGCGAGTGTCGCTGAGCGCGAACGCGCACGAATCTGTGTGTGGTCCCAGATTCCACTTATTCATTCTAAAATCATGCATACATATATATCGTTAGCACGCCTGACAGTTGTTGCTGTTATAATCGTGGTTGTTTTGAAGCTTTTGGAAACACAGAAGTAGTGTTGAGTTAACAGTTCTTCATAGTTGCTGATACGTTTTCCGTAGTCGAATGGACGATTTATGCTGCTCTTTAAAAATCAGTTGTTGTTGTTTTTTTTATCTCGTCCTTCATTTAATTACCCGGTCCTTGTCTGTACTGACAAAAAACAAAACAAAAAAAAAAACAACCCCTTCTCTGTACTGACAAAATGTACCCTCCCATCTTATCCTAAACGTTTCACATAAACTGCAATTACTTCAGAGAAAACTATATCTAGGTTTATATCTGAATGGTGCTGATAATACAGGACATGAGCAAATAAATGCTTATGAACAGATAAAGTAATCGATCAATGAATAAACAAATAGATATTCCCAGAAAAAAAAAATCCCGAAGAGAGACTGGTATATGCCTGACACTGCAATTTCTCGCAGGGGGCTCTGGAGTGTACACTGTGTAGAGGCTGTGTACTGTCTTCTGTTATTTTCACTGAAATCGTTTTACATTCATAACCAATCAGTGTACTGTCTTCTATTATTTTCACTGAAATCGTTTTACATTCATAACCAATCAAAAATAGTCTTCGCCTCACACAGGCACGATTCTCTTTCTCTAACTCTCTGTCTGTCTTTCTCTCTTTCATGCACGCACATAAACACACAGACATTTACACAATATCCCCCCACCAACCATTCAACCACACCCATCCAACACTCAAAGACAAACAATCACTCACTCACCCACCACCACCCCTATTCACACACAAGCAAAACACACGCACAGTCCACCGTAAAACCAGACAGATGGTCTGGCAACAAACACACACACAAACAAAACCACACATGCTTCTGAACACAAACGCACAAACACATCCTCTCATAATCCCATACACACACACACACACACACAGCAACAACAACACTCTCACCCACACATCCCCTTTTACCTTGCCCCTATCCTCTCACTCTCCTCCTCACCTCCACTTCTCATTCACAAACACAACCCTTTCCCAACAACCCCAACCCTACACACTCATACGTCCAACATCCCACATCCCCATACAAACATAACCCCTTCCCAACACCCCCACCTACCCCACACCCCTGAACAAGTCCAAACCCTAACATCCTTCCCACCACACACCCTACCACCCACACACACCCCTCCCCGCTCCCCAAACCCACCTGTCCACCATGATGCCAGCCCGGATGGCCTGAGCCACGGTACGGAAGCGAGGCTTCTCCTCCCCGCGCCGCTTCATGTTGGACATGGAGCGCGTGAAGGTCAAGGCCAGCCAGTCGCGCACTTCTGTGGGCACGGCGTCGGGCTCCACCTCGCTCAGCTCGTCGTCCTCGTCGCATAGTCGTCTGCACACAGCACAAAGCAAGGCCACAAGGCCCCAGGGTGTCAAGGTCAAGGTCTCGGAAGAGGCAAGGTCAAGGGGTCAATAAGGTCGTGTGGGACAAAAAAAAAAAAAAAAAAAAGGCAGGGGGACCACCACGCCCCCTGTGTTGTTGACAGTGTCAAGAAGATCACGTGCAAGATCAAGGTGTCAATGTTGACATGTTGGACACGAAGGGCATGTTATTGTTCCAGGGTTTCAAAAGATTAAAAGATTTTTTTTAAGGGTGTGTGGGGGAAAGGGGGAGTCTTTTCACCACGAAAAGTTAAGGCTAAGTACGCACGACGCGGGGTCATTACCAAAGGCACACGAAGGGAAAAGAAGTGAGTCACTGCTGTGGTTGCGTGAGTGGGAGTCTCATGAGAAACACGTTTTCTGAATGTCATGAAGTAATGGTTTCACAAACCACAAACGTGAGCTTCACACACACACACACACACACACACACACACACACACACAAGGTCGCCATCCCCATACATCCCCCTTAAAAAAAGGCCCAGGGCATGATGTGAAGGTGACTGAAAAGCACACGAGTCTACCTTATGGCATGCTGAACATCAAGGTCACTACCTGCTGAAAGGTTATCAAAATAATTATATAGAAGTGACCACCTACGGTACAATACAACAACTTGTGTCAGCATTCAAACAGGCAGCGTGAACATTATCATATAAATGGAATGCACTTTCCGTGGACAAATCATCGGTGACATAATTCGCTGTGTGAAAGGAAGCCCCCAAACTGAAAAATAAATGTATATAAAACACAGAAATATGACCAGGTTAAATACAAAACACACCTAAACATAATTATACACGGATGAGGTTGAGAAAATGAACCGACAGAACCGTGCTCTATAATACATTTTAATGTGAATGATATGCAAATGTGGTCGTGCTCCAGACAGCATATCAAAGTACATAAATTATATCACTGACATGAAATTGAAGAAACATGACATTATTGGTCAACAATGTCGTGAACATATAGCACGTTTTTTTGTTCCCTCATTCAACGTCTGTCTCACACACACACACACACACACACACACACACACACACACACACTCACGAGAGAGAGAGAGAGAGAGAGAGAGAGAGAGAGAATTACTGACATATAGTACTGACAAATAGGGTTGTTTTTTGTTGTTGTTGTTGTTGTTTTGTTGTTGTTTTTTGCAAAATACCAGCGTGTTAGTTTCTCACATCCAGCAATCCAATCAGAGTACACTGTTTCCACAGCCACAGCGAAGCAATGTGACCCAAAAAGGCGGCCATGTTAGTAGAGGGCCTTCAAACCAAAGCCACGGCAACACACTGCAAACCTTCATTTCAATCCTTTACTCATTAATTTAATAATACCTGTTCACATCATTTATTCCTATTCCTAGCTGAAATAAAGCAACCGCGGAAAACTGATTATAAAGCAAAACATCGTAAAGAAAGATCGGAATACTTCAGTGGCAATAATCATAAAACACAAGGCCATGTCGGCTGTCGTGTGTACATTCATCAGTTTTGTCCTTGACACTGACGATAACGATGATAATAATGAACATGATGACGCTGGATGATGACACAGTAGAAGACACTGTTGTATGCAGCAACTGCTGTTGCTGATGGTAACAATAAAAACGCCAATGATAATGGTGAAATACGAAACCTCACCACACAAATTATAGAGTGCTTCTAACTGGCCATATTTTTTGTATAAAAAATCATGGTTATATCTATCAAGGATAAAGGAAATGAGTCGCAGTCGGTGTTTTCATTTTTTACACCAGTAATAGTGGTGTTACAGTAGTAGTAGTTGTTGTTGTGGTAGTAGCAGGTTGTGTAGAAGGGGAAGTAGTAGTAGTGTTGTGGTGGAAACAGCAGCAGCAGTAGTAGTGGATACGTACAATACATTTCAGGTTGTTTTTCACAAATCTAGCCAGTAACACAGAGAGGGCGTGTCTGCGTTTATTCCCCCCCCCCCCCCAACCCCCCCCCCCCCTTTTTTTTTTAATAGTTACCATGGTCCGATTGATGTGATGCTCTAATATTATTAGCAAAAAAGTTCATCGTTCATCGTTCATCTATTTATAGTCTGTTCATCTAAGCTGATGATATTAGACTGAAAATAAATGATACTATCATTGTTATTATTATCATCATTATCATTATTATTATCATCATCATTATTTGGATTATTATCATTTTATCATGATGATGATGATGATTGTTATTATTAATTAGAAATCAACATTTCTGTATATTCGAATGAAATAGGGGGCGGTTGAGGTGGAGGGGAGGGGGGCGAGGGGGGAGGGGACTACGAAAGGAAGAGAGAGAGAGAAAAAAAAACAGAATGTGGAAAAGATCAGTACAAAATGTAAAATGGAGAGGGTGAGCGTCAGTGATCGGAGAAAGAAAAAACAAAATATTGTGTAGAATGGGCAATAGCAGTGTTTGCAGTGTGTATTGCCGTGGCTTTGGTTTGAAGGCCCCCTACTAACATGGCCGCCTTTTGGGGTCACATTGCTTCGCTGTGGCTGTGGAAACAGTGCACACTGACTGGATTGCTGGATGTGAGAAACTAACACGTTGATATTTTGCAAAATAGTAAAAAACAGCAGAAACAACTGACTTTAAAATAGTGCTACTTGGTACTTTTAAACCAATCCACATACTCAAAATGAACGACAGGTTTAACAACACAATCTGAAGTCATTACTTCTCATGTCATTATTTTTGGGGACTGCCTCTTCGATCACCTTCATGAGCAGTGAGATCAATGCGAATCAATACAATTTACACAATTTCGTTATCAACTGTTGTGTTTTTGCCATTGCTTTTATTGATCGTTTGGGACACAAGAATGAACACGATATAAGCTCAGACTTGTTGTTGCTCATGTTTTCCTTTCCCTTTATTGAAGGCTCAATTTTGTCTGGTTTCTTGATATTAAAATGTTTAGACGAGAATTGGTTCACTGACTGGTTCACGGACTCAGATGATATAAGTGAAAAAAAAAGAAACGTGAACGGGAAAAGACGGAAAGAATCGGCAGCGGTGTGTGAATGGCGGGGGTTGAACCGTGAGTCATGACCACACGTGATCTGTCATCATCACCACGGACAGTAAAGCCCTAAGCTTGATCTCACGTGCTTGTCACTTCGGCAGCCAAACTTTCTGGTCTCCAAGACAACGTTTTAACATGAACGTGTTTCCACTCCCTCTTTGGTCAGTTTGTTACCAAGGCAACCGTTCTTTTTCGGCACACATGGACGTTAATCCTCGGCTGGGGACTGGCGACATCGGAAGAAGGGAAAGGAAGCAGAGAAGACGATGGAGCTGGAGAAGAAAGAGCGAACAGGATGGGAATGGCGAGAAAGAAAAGAGTACAAAGATTAAGAAAAAGAGGACGGAGGATGTTGAGGAGGAGGAGGAGGAACACGATGAGGTGAGGAAGCAGGAGGAGGAGAAAGATGAAAATGAGAAGTTAATGAGGGAGTAAGGAGGGAGAGGAAGGGGAGGAAGAGGATCAGAGGAAGAAGAATGAGGAAGAGGAATAGGAGGAGGAAGAGGTGGAGCAGGACGAGTATATAGAGAACGAGAAAAGGAAGGAGAAAAAATAATGAGAATGATGATGATGATGATGATGATTAGAGAAGAGGAGAGAGAGAGACAGAGACAGAGACAGACTGAGACAGAGACACAGAGAGACGCAGACAGATAGACAGACAAGCAGAGACAGTCGCAGGGGCAGAGATGCGAACAGAAAGACATACATACAGACAGACAAGCAGACAGAACCGGAGGCAGCATAGAAGACGGCGGCCAGTTTGGAGAAGAAAAAAAAAAAGAAAAGAAAAGAAAGGGAAATACAAATAAATAGCAAAGACAGAAGAAAGAGGTAGGACTCGAATCCGATCATTGCTGTGCGATCCCATTGTCGCTTATCACGGATCTCCGTATCAACCTGACACAGCCAGGGCATGTCCCCCTCCCGGCCCCCAAAGACCCTCCCTATAACATCCCCACCACTCTCCGCTCTAATGTCAGCCAGTCCCGTAGCTATTGATGACAAACTGTGAGGTTGTAAATATTGTAGGGGTACCTACTGCACCGATAACAGTGCAGAAATAATAATTGTATAACGTAACATTCCTGGATTTTTTTCTCTATTCTTTGTGCTTTTTCCCGCGCAATGTGTGTGTGTGTGTGTGTGGGGGGGGGGGGGGTGCGTGCGTGCGTGCGTGCGTCCGTGAGAGAGCGCGCGCGCACGTACTAAATATACTGACAAAAACCCGATAAAATCATGAATTCTCAGTGCAGTATTTTTCGTTTGAAAAGAGAGCAAGGATTTAGGCATAACCTTGGTGAAACTGAATGTGTCTCCATGATTTAAAGGATAAAAACATCTAATCTCCGCATCATTTTTTTTTCCCCAATCCTGTTTCGCAATTCATATTTACACCTTTACTATAGTTCATTTTCACCCCCATCGGTTTTTGCATTCAGACAGCCCTGGTAATTACTTGAATATTGCTGAACCCCCCCCCCCCCCGCAACCCCCCACCCCCATCCCACCGTTTTGCTTTTAATATGCCCTGGTTGTGGTAGTTCCATTTTATAATCATATCATAATAACGTGTGCATAATGGGCCACAGCAAAATATTTCCCACAACATTATCCCCCAAAACAAAAAAAAATATATAGATGGAAAAAAAAACATAAAAAATCATAAAGGATTGAATAGACAGATGAATAAATGAGTGAATAAATAAATATACAGAATAAATAAGTAAATAAATAAATAGATAAATAAATAAATAAAATAATAAATTAACTATAAAAAAAAAACTTCTCTTCGTGCAGAGATGTAAGACTGAGAGAACCAACGAGCTAGAAAGGAACAATAGAAAACAAAACAAACAAACAAAAGCAAAAAAACCCCTAAAGTCTAAAACGACAAGGCCAAAGTCTCGTGGAGAAACATCGCTGGATGTCACGTGCCCGCCCTGTCTCGTAATAAGAATGCAAACGTCTCACTTCTGCGCAAACTGGCTGTTCAACCTGGCTTTACAGCAAGAGCATCAACAATCGTCTTACCTGACGTACCAACTCTATTGGCCTCGTCAGCACATTGGAGCTGCTAGCAGTGTGCGTGTGGAAAGAAGTGACAAACAAGCAAAGAAAAAAACTAAAGAAAAGAAGAGAAAAGGAAAAAAAGGGGAAG
>NC_134893.1:8960716-8993216 GCF_041734735.1 Babylonia areolata | reverse complement strand
GTATGGCTGCCTCAATGGCGGGGTAAAAAAGGTCATACACATAAAAGCCCACGCGTGTACATACGAGTAAACCTGGGAGTTGCAGCCCACGAATGCAGAAGAAGAAGAAAATTCATGTTGCTGTTGCAATAATTATTAGAAATCATGGCCAACTGAAAGCAAAAAGGTAATGAGTACGGATGTGAACCAATAATTACGCCTTGGTGAATTGGATACCTTACTGATGATTTGTTTTCATTAACTTTGGCTGCAGCGTTCTTTTTCCGCCCATTCTTATCTCATTTGCAGAAGACAAGATCCACGCTCACACACACATAGGAATATACGTTCATTTCTCCAGAATACCTTTTCTTCTGAAGGAAATCTTGACAGCCGTTATCTCATTTTGAGAGATCGAAGGCGGTGTATGTGTGCCTGTTTCCATGATCCACCGAGCTCTCACACTGATCATTGTATCATAGCGTATTTGTCAATTTTGATCCTGTGCTCGTCTCAGACTTACGATGATATACCAGGCGCCAGGATATTAACTGTGGCTTGGAAGAGCTTAATTATATCTCTACCTTAACTCATGGATTATGCACGATGTGATGTCATACAAAAAATACAAGCAATTAAAAAGGCAGATTGAACTGAATGCACTGTAATCTTGTTTTGCGTAAACCTCCACCGCCTGCCCTCCAAAAACGTGAAAAAGGAGAGAAAAAAAAGAAGAAAAAACAAACGTGCAATTCTACAGCTTCGGGATGGAATGGAAAATGACAAATGAGCCTGTTCTGTCATGGCATAGAATATCTGCAGAACTCCTGACTTTGTTAAGTCACTGAAGAAACAAACTGGAATACAAAGTCAGCGTAAAAGTGACGTGGGCAGTCGATGTGGAAGTCACTCAACATGCGGGCGGTGGCCTAATATGGTCGGCACTTTCATTTAGAGTATCGATATAATAGGTGAACAGGTTTCCCTGTCTCGCAACACCCAAAATTGGGAGAGGGAACAGGATCAATCACAGAACCTGGAAAAAGTTATCAATGTTATCATACGTTTTACAATAACACATTAGCAATATGAACAAGATATCAAAATCTTAACAAAAACAAATAATCACCAAGCTATACATAGTCCCCAGTCAACCAAATAATCATTTTAACTAATGTTGAATCATCAACACAACCAACACACCTTAAAATCGTACGAAAAACAAAGTTATAATATAAAAAGAGAAAGAAAAATGTGCTGTAGAATCAAGGACTGGTGTGACCACACATTACATGCTGTGTCCTCTCTAAGGCGCTTGGGGCATTCATTTCGGCCTTGAAAGTCCGTCTTGCTTCTACTTACTATCACGACAAGATCACATCATCATCGTCCCTTCCCAACTGACTCTGCATGCAGCAGGCAACACACACTGACCCTGATAACTAGGGGATAACGGAAGAGGGGAGAGGGGGAAAGGGTTGAGGGTGAGGGAATCAGCGAGTGGGAGAAGGAAAGGGGGACGGGGAGCGTGGAGGAACCTTGAGGAGAATCCTTCTTGTGTTCAATGACAGCCTTCAGATAAGACTCCTTAGGTTTCAACTACATCATCCAATAAGAATCCGATACACAAAGTGCGGATGATAATGAAGTAAGTGTAGGAAGCTGGCGATGATTTCCATTCATGCCCCTGCGTTCAAAACATTTTTTTCGAACAGTAGTCGGACAACAATCATAGAACCATATTCTTTCCCCATTGATAATCGTTCACAGTGCAGTCTTCGATATGCTTTTGAGTCTTCTTATTTGTTTATTTAATCACGAAATTACCTACTTATACGCTGCTAATCGAATACACTCTTTTCCAATTTCTGGGAGAAGGTGGGGTGGTGGATAAGGGCGGAGGGAGAAGCAGAGGAGAGAGGGATGTATAGCCCTTTACGATTAAACCACTGTCCACTGCTGTTCAAATCAGATATACAAACCTGCCTTAGTCTTGACAGAAAAAAAAATATGCAAGAATAAATGGTTCTCTGCAAACACATGGCGTTTAATACAGAACTTATAAAAACTTGTTTTAGAAAAAAAAATAAAATTGTGGATGTCTAAAAGCATCGAGAGCTTAGAAAAAAAAAAGAAAATTACAGAAAGTCTGCTTCCAAACCTCTGCCCTCGAACCAGCGACGAAGTGAAAAGTAGCTGGGTCAAAAGGACACGGGAGGGGGCTAGGGGGTAGGGAGAAATAAAAGGAAAGGTAGAAAGACGTCATTGTCACCGCTTCCGACAAACGCTGATTCTGAGAGTGGGATCAGCTGAGGACAGAATACTGACAATAATGAACATGGAGGGAATGCACAGCAGACCCCTGTGTCAGGGACATTTAAACTACGATCACGTTGACTGAAAACTCAACAAGGGTCACGCAATCGATTAGTCATGCAAGCAATAGAAAACTTTTTGAAATGTACATATGTATATGAAGACAAGTCTACTGCATGCTGATCATCATGCTAACACTACTACCATGCCAATAATGATGATAATAATAATGATAATGATGATAAGGGTAATGACAATAATAATAATAATGATGATGATGATAACAATAATTCTACTATTATCATTATTATTATAAATAAATAATAATAACAATAGTGAACACATAACAATCATAGTAATATGGGGTGGGAGAGCTTTTGTTCGAAGATTAATTCACAATCCCTCCAATTTTTCTCTAAGTTATCATTTTCAAGGCATCTATCATATCACATTAAAGCGAGTGCTTGTGCATGTACAAATGTGTGTGTGTGTGTGTGTGTGTGTGTGTGTGTGTGTGTGTGTGTGTGTGTGTGTGTCTGTGTGTGTGTGTGTCTGTGTGTCTGTGTGTGTCTGTGCGTGTGTCTTTGTGTCTGTGTGTGTGTGTGTTCAATATAGAAATCCGACAAAATCTCATCAAAAAAGTAATTTTGTTCCATGACGGCAGAACGAACATCGTGACTGGAAACTGAATGAATGACACTGGGCAGAGGATAAAAGATGGATGGATCTGTCAATTCACAATGTACCAAAGTGATTGATAAAGAAAAGGTAACAAACTTAAATGAACAACTATCTCTGACAGTACTACACGGGATCGATATATAAGCTACTGAATAACTATTTCCAAAAAAAGGAATACATTGTAATAACCAACTCAGCAGCAATAAACGAAAGAACAAAAAGTCACACTCGTACGAATTAGTCATGTCTCATTTTCAAGCAATGAAAAAACAATGCACAAGGACACGCAGTTAGTAACTTTACTTTCTAGTTCGTTCTATCAATGCTACCACAGCAAAAGACAAAAAAAGAGAATGTTAAAAACAATCACACACACACACACATACAAATCAAAGTGAATTCAGTCGGCCACTGACACAAAGTGGCGTGACCAGCCACACGTGAACCCCAACCAAAGAAAAAAGACTGCTACAAGTCCAAAGAACAAGAGCAACAGGCAGGCAACGGGCGGCAAGACCTGGACTGAAAAAAAATAAAACAGCTTTTGGTGGTGGTAGTGGTGGTGGTGGTAGTGGAGGGCAAGCAGGCAAAGGGAGAAGGGGTTTGGGGGTGGAGGTAAGGGGGGTGGGGATTCTGGGGAAAGGTGAGACACGGTAACACACCTGACCAGAGGAGAATGTAACCTGTCGCCATGAGGTTTCAGAGAGGAGGAGGTGGTGGTGGTGGTAGTGGTGGTGATGGCGGAGGTGCTGGCAGGATCGCTAGACAGCCGGTGTGAGCAGATCAGAGAAGTAGTCATTGCAGTAAACAAGTCACTGATCACTTTGTACACGAATACACGCACACATATACATACACACACAATTACATACAACGTGGCTACATGAACAATACGGCGCGCTTGGTTCAACCTGCTTGAAAAACAACAACAAACCAACGACATACTATCACATTCAAAAAGCACACAAGGTGCTTACTCCGAAATAGTAACATAAGAAACATGAAATCATCCTTCTGATCTCTATCTTGAATGCCGCCCGACCTGAATCAAACTGTCTGCGCTGAAAACATCAATCAGAAGAAAAACATCATGAAACAAACCAGAATTAAGAACACTTTGCAAGAAGAAAATGAAAGGAAGAAAGAAAAGGTAACACAACGTAATTTGAAAATACACCAAATAATCTGTAACATACCCTGTTCTAAACTAACCTGTAACATTCTCTGTTCCATACTAACCTGCAACATACTCTTCTTTTCTCACCGCAAACACCCTGTTGTACTAAAGCGGAATGATTAAAAACTGCGCCAGAAACCAACACAAAACAATTATAACGTACAAGAACCGTACCCCTTTTTTATCTGATACTTCGGTGAACAGTTTGTAAGGTATTCGTTCCGCATTTCACTGTGTTAGGTTTTCAGACTCATATGCATAATCCATAATAAATTGAATAAAAAGAAGACGAAAGATACAAGCATGCAGCAACAGGTTCAGACAATATCATGGAGAAAAGATGAGGAGGGGCTGGAAAAAGGGAAGGGTCCATGCAGGGTAAATGAGATGTTTACATACCCTATCCCTCCTCCCCTCCCCTCCCTTCCACCTCACTGACTCCAGCTCAACCCACCTCCCCCTTTATCTTTGTCCGAAAAAAGACAACAAAGCGCGCACAGACCCAGACAACAAATAATTAGAGAAACTGAGACACCGTGACACAGAGAGAGAGACAGAGACAGAGAGATTCAGATGGTTTAATGTGTTTCGGCCATAGGCATACATACACATCGGGTATGGGGAAGAGGAATGGGGGAAGAGGAAGTGGGTAACCCAGCAGTTTATGTACAGACTATGTAGTGACTTCATTTTAAACACTGTACATACGAACTAAATTTTTTTTTCTAATTAAGTATGAGGTCATTTTCCAGATTGGGTATAATGTTAATTCACTGCACGTCATACATTCTAAACTACCAATAACATTGGCATTCAAGGTTCAATGAAAATACGAAAAACACATTTCTCGGGGCGGTATGAGAGACACAGAGAGAGAGAGAGAGAGAGAGAGAGAGAGAGAGAGAGAGAGAGAGAGAGAGAGAGAGAGAGAGAAAGAGAGAGAGAGACAACAACGCAATGAATTACAACTTTGTGCTCAGATTATGCCGAGTTCTCACATCGCATGTACTTACGAAGTTGAATCATTTTGACAAACTTTCTCTCTCTCTCTCTCTCTCTCTCTCGAGTATCCCCGAGTATCTTAGAAATAGATCTACTATAGCATCTTTCAAAAAAGCGTATCAAAAATATCTTATGTAACAAATGTAATTAGTACCAGCAAAATCAAAGCATATGATGAGATCCTAGTAAGCCAAAGTACTTTGATTAATTGTTCTCCAACAGTGTGTAAGCAAGGAAAATCGGCGAGTGTAAGTATGCGTGTGTATCTCTGTGTACTTGTGTGTTCGAGATTATGTGTATGATGCCTGTGTGTGCACACACGTGTGTGTGTTTGAAGATTTTCATGTGGCAATGTTTTGCATAATTTTCATGTTTCCGTAGTCTTTGATTCATCCATTTATGTGACTATTATTATCTATTTGGTTTTTTCTATGTCATTTATTATTCATACTTATTTCATTTATTACAATGTATGTATGTGTGTGTATGCGTGTGTGAGGGCATGGTGTAAAGAAGCTTCCAGCTTATCCATTTTACCCTCAATAAAACATTTGTCATGTCATTGTCGCTCTCTCTCTGACTCAACTGTGGGCTTGCAGCTGTGAGAGATCGTGTGCGTGAGTGACGAGCCTATGAATACAGAAATAACTGGATGACTAAATCTGTATTGCATTGTAGAGTATCGTATTGTATTATACTGTGTCGTATTAGTGCGGCTCGGAACTGTTCGTACATTGCTCATGACAGGAAGGCACGTGGAAAAGGAGGCGGAAGTCAATAAAAATAACACTTGGAAATAACGCAGGATGTTTTTTTAAAGGGCAATGCATGGGCGGAGGGCTTTGATGTCGGGATCTGATAGCCTTGTACTTTTATCAGGTTATGGAGTCCGATCATCCTGCAGAAAGAACAGAGTGATCCGGTTTCCATCTGTGCTTGGAGTCCTCTCCCTTCTTCCGCTAAATCCCGAAATCCCCTTTCTGTCCCCCCAAAGTCCCCTCCGTATCCACCGCCTATCCTTTTCTACTACCCAACACACACACACACACACACACACACACAGAGAGAGAGAGAGAGAGAGAGAGGGGTGGGGGGGTGGAGGGGGGGGGGCATGTGGTCAGTATATAGGTGGAATACTGGGTGAGAAATGACGAAGATGAGGATCAGTGAAGACGTACAGTGACGGAGAGGAGGGTATAATATGTGATCCATCGTTTACTTAGCTATGCATGAGGTTTCTTCTGTGAAAGCGCCATGAATAATTCATAGCGTGGTAGATGGCTCAGTCAATCAAAGAGAACAGTTAGCATGAATCCAGGAATATTGTGTAGACATGAGAACACGCTTGGCTGTCTATACAGCCTTTTCTCTTCGATGGCCCTCCCTGGCTCCACTTTTCCTCTTCTCACAATCTCCCTAAACCACGCGAAATGTGTTCTTTTCTGTCACAATATATTTCTCTATGTATAATTCAGGCTGCTCTACTTGGAGAGAACTGTCCCTTAAAAGTTGCGCTACCCTTTTCTTTTCCTGACTGCGAATGTATTTGTTTTTACTACCAAAGTGGAGTTTTCTACAGAATTTTGCCACAGACAACTTTTTTGTTTGTTGCAGTGATGGTTGTGATGGCACTGACAGCCAGGGGTGGTGGAGAGGAGATGTCGGTGATGGAGGTGAATCATTTCTCACTTACCGTTCCTTATTTAATGGTGGTCACAACCATGTGTATAAAAATAGAACAGAGCTCGGAACATAATGTTCACAGTGATAAGGAACACTAGGGAGAGCTGGACAGTACAGAGTCTTTTAGAGAAGAAGCCCCCCTCAGTCATGTGTTTCGGCTCTGAACTCCTTACACTCAAAGGGGGCCGGGCCGCACCCAGGTCATGACTCCTGGATGCCCTTGTACTGCCGCCTTTTTTTTCTGTTTTCCTGATCCTCAGCAGGTTCGAACCCGCGCCTTCCAGTGTGGTCGCCACTTCAGGACTGTCACCTTTTCTGGCAGACGTTTAACCACTGAGCCATCGTACGCCTTGTTTGAGTAGGGAAAATTTAATCTTTATGAAGTTTGCTTTCATTTCTCCTCGACAATATCCAGCTGGAACTCTTTTCTGCTGCTTCTGCCATTGCCTTGAGAGCCCATGTCCTCTCTCTGCCAGAAATCGACAGCTGTTTCATGAGGCTATGGGTAGATGCGCTCACAAACCCTCTTGCACCAATCTCTATGACAAGAACTTTGGCTTGGAAGCCAGATTCTCTCAGTCACACACTTTCGTCTAAAAATAGAACAGAGCTTGGAACATAATGTTGACAGAAAACAGTGCCTTGTCAAGACCTCTCACCCTCCCCCCCTTCCACCATTTTCCCCCTTCCCACAATAGAACAAAAGTTACAGGTAGCTTGGACATAGGGATTGTTATCAGAACGTGCACATCGCAGCTTTCTTCATGTGACTATGTACAGTGCCGCGAGCATATTGCAAACTATGTGCGTCAGACAACTGATCAAAGACAGGCGTGGCAGAATCCAAATCGGGCGCTTATGTCTACTGTTGTTGGGTTTTTTCACCTTCTTCTTTTCCTTTGGTCACTCCACCTTTCTTTCTTTTCATCTCTATTCCTGTCCTCTTCCCTTTGACTTTTCCGCAGGCTTTGACACCACAAAGGCGAGTTGGAGGGAGGGGTGTCTGTGGGGGGATGGGGGGGGGGGGGTCACAGGCTCCAAAGAAAACCGGTTATCTCGAGGTCAGCACCATCCAAGGGACGCAGGGTTGCACCAAGGCCGACACAGGGACAGTCCCAAATGAACGGTTGTAATTAAATTTGTTCCCCCATCCCTCACAGTTCAGTGAGCTGCTTGCATCTACCACGTCGGTCTGGATGGGGTCCGGAATGAGGTCATGCACCCACAACGACCCGTGGAGCCTGGGGAGAGATCTTCAGAGTACATTGCAACAGTAAGATAGACAGGGTGGGGTTTTTAGGTGGTTGTTTTTCAACTTCTTTCTTTCTTTCTTCGAATTCACCATCACACTTTTCTTAAAAGCATCTGGGTTTTTTTTCATCAGATATACAATGTTCGGTACCATATTTTGAAAGGGATAATTCCATTGTGGAACATGAAAGAAAACCATCGTGTTAACACATTTGTGTTCATTATTTTCAAAACCTTTAAAACGCCGTGATGTCAGTGCATGGAATAGTGCCGGGAGTTGCGAGAGATGGTAGAGGAATGGAGCTGATGGATGGGGTGGTTAAAACAGGGAGGGGGAGGGAGAAAGCGGTTGGGTGGAAGGGGGTGGAGGTAGTTGAAAGAACTGACATTTTTTAGATGGTTTATCAATTAGGCTTGTTTGTACGCTTTGAATGTGCTGTACTTTTTTTTCAAATTTATGTATGCAAAATCTTTTCCCCAACTATTGCACTATCCTATACAATCTTGTTGCCTACAAGACAATTTTCTTTGCATTCTTATTCAGATTGATTTGACTGACTGGTTGACAATCAAAGAAAACCATAATTCCCCCATGCAATAAATATGACGTGCACAACAACGATCTCTCGATCCTGTATTTTTGACATGACTTTACCAGCCATGACAATGAAAACCCCTAACACGTCCTCACTGTGAAGAGCAATGTCCGGCTTCATGGTTGGAGAGAAAGGAGAGAAGCAGACAGAAAGACACAGAAAGACTGGCAGATAGAAAGACATATATAACAAGAGAGGCAAGGCCTTCAAGACTCACTTGTGATACACTGAAGAAAAAAAAATCCAAGCTTTTTATGTATTGTGTATAATTTCAAAATGTAATGTTTAAGATGAGAAAGATCAGTTTAAAGCGAATTAAGTCCCCTAGCATCAACTACAGAGTAATTTCCCTTTTTTACTATCTGCACCAAAACGTTTGCAAAATAAATAAAACTTCCATGCTTAGCAAAAGAAGTTTCTGTTTGAACAAAAAGTGATCATAATGACTGCTCTTGTTGTTGTGTCAGAATATCAGATCAAAGTGCCAAGTTTAGAGAATACAAAAAATATAAATATAACAGTAAATGCAGTTTGCATATAATTAGGCTTCTTCTTTTTTATTTTTGTGTGCCCATCCCAGAGGTGCAATATTGTTTTAAACAAGATGACTGGAAAGAACTGAATTTGTCCTATTTTTATGCCAAATTTGGTGTCAACTGACAAAGTATTTGCAGAGAAAATGTCAATGTTAAAGTTAACCACGGACACACACACACACACACACACACACACACACACACACACAACCGAACACCGGGTTAAAACATAGACTCACTTTGTTTACACAAGTGAGTCAAAAATGAAGGAGACACGCAACAAGAGATGGAGAGGGAGAATGGCAAAGAGGCAGAACGGGAGAGAGAGAGAGACGGGGCAGAGAGAGAGAGAGAGAGAAGGGGCAGAGAGACAGAGAGAGAGACACAGAGAGAGAGAGAGAGAGAGAGAGAGAGACGGGGCAGAGAGAAAGAGAGATATAGAGACAGAGAGAAGAGGAAGGTAGAGAGGGTGAAGGGGGGGGGAGGGGGAGTAAATCCAAGAATGGTATTTGCAACTGAATAATGGAACACAACATTCTTTCCGGTTTCATTTCTGTATTGAAATTTTTTTTTTTTAAATCATCTGATGTCACTGATCTCGCCGTTCTTTTTCAGTTTCAGAAGACAGAAGGTCTGAGTGTGACGGACGAGACAATCTATATGCGTTTTCTCCAACGCCCTGATTATGTCACTTATTACAAACAGCAACCTCATCAATAAACCGTTCATCTGTCTGTCTGTCTGCTGCTCTGTCTCTCGCCCCAACCTCTACCTTTTTTTTTTGTTTTTTTGTTTTTTGTTTTTTCCCCTTTTTCTCCCTCCACCTCCTCTTCATTTCTTTGTTCTCTCTATTCATTAATATCGCGAAGTACTGTTTGCTATTTTCTTACTGTAACATTGAATGCACGTTACATTACTTCACATGCTTGGAATATTTTTTCATTCTTCTTAAGTGAGTGTTGGACGTAAAGCAATGGCAGTCATACTGATGGATTTCCAACGATTTGTTTGCTTGTACTTACTAATGTACGTTTAAAGCAAAATTACGTAAGCACGCACTGTGACAAATGTTCTCCATTATCCAATAGATCAGTCAGTCATGCTCTGTATGTTGTCTGTGTCTGTCTATCTGTCTGTTCCCCCACCCCCCTCTTTCACTACCAACCTCGTGAAGAATTTATTCCCATATTATGCGGGCAAAGAAAAAACAACAACAAACAAACAAACAAACAACAACAACAACAAACAGAATTACAGAAAGAGCTTTACACAAATTGTCACACTAATTTACATGAACTGTTGTGCACCGTGCACTGATCGGCTTTGAATGGCTAACTGAAATGAGAGCCTGTCAACCAACGAAAAACAAGAATTAAATGAAAAATAAATAACGAAACAACGTTGGGGAAATGATGAAAGAAATAACAAAAGAAAGGATAGATAGAAGTGCGAAAAAAAAATCATGCAAGCACTGTGAGGCCATCGAATCATCCCGAAATAGTTCGCAACCTGAAGATGATCAGGTCCATACTGAACGTTACCCCAGATAGTTTTCATTTCAGGAGAGGAGTCACTGGAAAGACAAAGCGGCATTTCTGCCTTTCTGTTCTTCTCTCTGCCCATTCCTCCGTTCTCACCTCCTTCTGAAAGCCAGTTCCTCGTCTTCTCATCTTACCAGCCAGCACTATCGCGGTGAAGGAATCTTTATGTCATCAATAGATGCTGAAGCGGCGTCGCCTCCCCTTTGATCCTTTCTCATTAGCTCTTTAGCAAGCTGGGCTCCGCCAGGCCAGAACTTTTCCTCTCCTGTTTATTTCCTCCTATACCCCAGCAGAAACACTCGTAATGTCAACTTGATGAGCCTGTGCAGTATGGAAGTACACCAACATCAAAACGCAACATCGAAAGGAGAACGTTTTAAAGAAATCAAGTCATGCATGTAAACAACGGTGGAATCATTCTTTGAAGCTGGCTGTGAATCCTCTCCGTGGTAAAAAAAAAAAAAAAAAAAAAAATCATGAATAATGGCAATGATAAAGAAAGTTCGCATAAATCGAAACTAGGGTAAGCAGTGGCAAGAAACGTACATGGACCCCCACAGCAGAGTGGTAATCATCCCAAATCATTATTCATCACCGCGAAGTAAAGAACAAAATGTACCAGTATGAGAAAAGAAAACAAACTTTGACAACGACAACAGCATGATGCAAACAAGCCGCCAAGCGATTTCAGAACAGCATTCGGTCCGTAAAAAATGATTCCCTCAAGTCTGAATATAGGATTCGCGGTCCTACAGAATCTATTTCGGAATGCAGCATAAATGTGATGGAAAGAAACACAAACTGATAAGCATCAGAACGATGTTTTACACGTGCAGTTGCACTTGTCTGTCCGCCCATTTTACTTATGTAAATGATCGATTGTTGTCTTTTTTCCCTGTCGATTGTTGACCGCTGTTGTATAAATGATGGATTGCATCTTGATTGAAATATATCGCTAAGCTTTACTGTTTGTCAGTAGTCTCTATCACTTATCTACTGGCATGTGTGTGTCTGAAGACAGTCCGTATTGTGATGCGTTGAATTTCATTGCACTGTGTTGTGTTATGGTCTGTTTCGTTGCATTACTTTGTCTCGTCACAATACATTTCTCTGCTTAACGTGTGGTATTTGTCCCCGATTGCTGTCCGTGCTGTGTAAGTGCCCTCATGGGAGACTTCATCTCACTAAAGATGACGCTGTTGTTGGCTTGCTCCCTTAAGGCGCCCTTCTTGGCCAGCCCATCAGCCTGCTCATTCCCCGGGATCAAATGGAGGACCACCCGTCTGCTTCTTGTGAGACTTCTCATCGGTAACAACAGAGTGAATAGCCACATGTACCGAAAACTGAAGCTGGTGCTTCAAAATTCCTGCTCTACAAGTCACTAGTGGTCTCCATCCTCTTATATGGATGTGAGACATGGACACTGATGGCAGAAACAGAAAGAAGAATCCAAGCATTCGAAACCAAGTGCTTGAGGAGACTACTACACATCTCCTACAAGGAGTACAAGACCAATGACTATGTGTGGAACCTGGTCAGCAACCTTGTTGTGCCCCAAGAACCACTGCTGGCGACTGTCAAACGACGGAAGATGGCATGGTTTGGTCACGTTATACGACATAACACCCCCTCAAAACCATCCTGCAAGGGACTGTAGAGAGAGGGCGCAGACGGGGGCGGCAGAGAAAGAGCTGGTCCGACAACGTCAAGGAATGGACCAAAATGACGATGCCAGATCTCCTCACGACAGCTGCCAACAGAACGGCGTGGCGAGCTATGACATCTTCCTCATGTCCCCCCAACGACCCCAGCGGTCGAGGGAATGAGTGAGTGAGCTATCTCCCACCTGTCCCCGTGGACAGGAAGACCAAACAGCAGAGCACGTTCTCCAAAACTACACCTGTACAAGCAGGCAAAACAAGATGTGTAGCCTGTCGACACACCACTCACGAACAAACATTATGTCAACCAGGAAGAGCTAAGGAAAACGACATTATTTATCGCCAGAGTTGGACTGATGGTGCAGCTGTGAACGCCAAGAAGAAGAAGAAGAAGACAACGAATTATTTATCTGTATTAACATCAGGATGATTTCTCCGGTGAGAGAGTCACACCAGTGCAGCGCCAGCTATTTTGTAAACCTTCCTTTCCTTTGTCAGTCGTCCTCTCTACCTGTATGCTTGTCTATCAAATTAGTCCGTAGTCATTAACTATGACCAACATTCTTCATACTGCCGTGGCTTGTTTAGCATGCGCTTCGTGAATGACGCGTTCCTCACCTCCTTCTATCACGCCACTCGGAAAACAACAACAACCAACAACAACAACAACAACAAAAAAAACAAAAAAAACCCTAAAGCCTTGTGTCCGTGTTTGATTTGAACCCGAGACTCTTGCTCCTAAATCGGGCGATACCTACAGAGCCAACACTCCAATCTCAATGCAAAACGCGACCCGTTAGCCGATATAACACCCTTCTCTCCCACGATGTCACTGGTCGACATTGCGATAATGCACACACCTTCTCTGGCCAGCGCGACCCAGACATTGTTCAGAAAACCCATAATATCTCCCTTGGAATTTTTAATAATTGCATTCCAGGCGAGATTCCAGACCCTATGCTAAATTTATGCTTCATCAGAAGATATATATATATATATATATATATATATATATATATATATATATATACGCTATAGTTTCCATCTCTGCCATCTACTTCCCATGAACAGGAAATGGAATGAAAAAGTTACTTTCAGTCTTTGTTAGTGGCTTTGTCGAAAGATGAGACCCCCCAGGAAGTCGATGCTTCCTGGCGTGCGCATGTCCGTGGCAGGACCAATCAGACGACAAACGTCTGGGACGGAAGACGGAAGAGGCCGGTAGACGAAAAGGATTGGCACACGGCGGGCCACCTCTCGACCAATCAGACGACAAATCTAAGAGACAAACGCCAATCAACGTGTTCCCCTAAACCTAGAGACCGAGTAAGTTCTCCACTGAATTAAGGTGCCAGAGATCAGAGCTTCACCTTCCCTGTCTCACCCCTCACAGTCACTGTTACAGTCAGTCACGGTCCCAATTACAGCAAGAATCACAGTCACTGTTACAGTCAGTCACGGTCCCAATTACAGCAAGAATCACATTCACTGTTACAGTCAGTAACAGTCCCAATTACAGCAAGAATCACAGTCACTGTTACAGTCAGTCACGGTCCCAATTACAGCAAGAATCACAGTCACTGTTACAGTCAGTCACGGTCCCAATTACAGCAAGAATCACATTCACTGTTACAGTCAGTAACAGTCCCAATTACAGCAAGAATCACAGTCACTGTTACAGTCAGTCACGGTCCCAATTACAGCAAGACGCACAGTCACTGTTACAGTCAGTCACGGTCCCAATTACAGCAAGACGCACAGTCACTGTTACAGTCAGTCACGGTCCCAATTACAGCAAGACGCACAGTCACTGTTACAGTCAGTCACGGTCCCAATTACAGCAAGAATCACAGTCACTGTTACAGTCAGTCACGGTCCCAATTACAGCAAGAATCACAGTCACTGTTACAGTCAGTCACGGTCCCAATTACAGCAAGACGCACAGTCACTGTTACAGTCAGTAACGGTCCCAATTACAGCAAGACGCACAGTCACTGTTACAGTCAGTCACGGTCCCAAATACAGTAACAGTTACAATCACAGTTACAGGGACAGTCACAGTGACAGTCAAGAGGTACAGTGACAGTAAGACACTGTCACAGTCACAATTACAAACTTCAACCTATCCCGTCACGTTATTGTCAGATAATCGAAACAATAATATCATCAATACAATTAAATACACAGCGCTTAAAATACATCAAAAAGGTACACACAGCAAATATATGCCACTTTTCTCAGGCGAATAAAGTAGATATAAGAAATACGCATAATTATCAAGTCCAGAGAAACACTAGAAATGCGGAAGATTTCCTGGGGAAAGTGAACGATTTGGCCAATTCGTTCTTACGTTCTTAACCCTTCATCAAAAGAACGATTGCATATGAATGAATGCATGCATGTGGATGTGATTATGATGCGGTATGATACGGTACGACGATAAGAGAGAGAGAGACAGAGAGAGAGAGACAGACAGAGACAGGGAGAGAGAGAGAGAGCGAAATACAGACAGATGACGAGTCACTAATGAACAGCAATGTGCCCTTGAGGGAAGTGAAACCTGGGACATTTCCGTCAAAAAGGAAGAGCTGCTTGTTAATTTGGAATAGTCTCTTCAACACAAAAAACTAATACTGTGTGTGTGTGTGTGTGTGTGTGTGTGTGTGTGTGTGTGTGTGTGTCTCCACACACACACACAAACACACACACACACACACACACACACAGAGATAGAGATAGAGAGAGAGAGAGAGAGAGAGAGAGAGAGAGAGAGAGAGAGAGAGGTTGAGTGGAGTCCTCGTCGAAGATATAAACTATCATTATCGTTTCTTAACAACTTTTTACTTTGCCAGAACAGGAACAATAACAACAACAAGAGCCGTGTAATGTTTAAGATCAGACACGATTTCATTTCTCGTTTGGGAGGTCTCAACAGGTGAATAGAATCAGTCATTGGATTATTTTTAAAAAGTGGGGGTGGTTGGGGGTGGCGGGTATGTTTGTGTGTGTTTGTGTGTTGGGGGGGGGGGGGGGGGGTTGAGTGATTCAGACTAAATGCAGTTTAAGCCAAACCCCATCAGATGCTTGTTCGGTTTTTCATTTGTCAGACTGATCCTGACTTTCTAGTTGTTTTATTGTTTTGTTTTGTTTTTTTTTTTCCTTTTCTGTCATCCTTACTCCTTTCTGTTTCCATTTAAACGTGATGGAACAGAAGTGAATGAAAAATACACCGCAGAAATTCCATTACAGAATAAATGACAAAGGAACGGAATCGACCCACACATGGAGTAAAATATACGAATGTATACTGAAACAGAATGGAAAGAGAAGCTGGTTGGGGATTAAAAAGATATGTGTGTAAGAAAACGTTGACAGAATCGAATACCAGACACAGATTAAAAAGGTATGTGTATGAGAAAACGCTGACACAATTGAACGACAGATACAATGCGAGATAATTGACCGCGGGGCAATTTTGGCGTGCCCACAAACTGCCCTGCAGATGATCCATGGCCCAGCATTGAGGAGTCGGGCTTCATGAAATGAGTTTGAGCGGGCACGTCAGAATAGACCCGGACAGTTTGCGTGCACGTTAAATCTGGCCTACAGTTTATGGTATATGCAAAATTAATGTGTCCCAGGGAAGTGGCACGGGAAAACTTCTAGCGTTCTGCATTGTAGTCTACGGTATAGGAGACGAGGGAAGAGATGGAAAGTCACAATGATGAGAGATACTTGTGTGAGTGACACAAGAAGAACATGGTTCAGAGTGCAGGGTGATGTTATAAAAAAAAGCGTCCATAAAGGAAAAAATATATTAATAACATACGAAAAGTAAATAAAAGCAGAGAAAAATCGATATCGATGTTTCGTTGTTTCTGTTTTGTTTTTTTTTTTTCTTTTCAAACTGGGGAAAGAAGTAAACCAGTAATACATAAGGAATAGAGACAGGACAGGACATATTAACAGGGAGGGGAAAAAAATCGGACGAAAGCGGATAGAATAATTAGAAACAGAAGAACATTTTCTTGGACAGAGAAGGGAGAAATGGACCGCACGCAGAGTTAAATCAAAGTACGGGAGAAACGGGCTGCATGCAGGGTGAGAAGAGAAAAAAAAGTGAGAGGAAGAAAAATATGGAACAATATAAGATGGGAGAGAATGGAGCGAAAGACTGTGAGAAAGACATGAAGGAGACAGAGAGCATGAACAAGAGCGGCCAGCATAATGAGTGGCCCATATCTAATAGAATCAAATTTAAAAAAAATAAGAAAAGAAAGAAAGAAGAGTGGGGATACAGACGCACACAGGATACAGAATGTGGACAGAGAAATACTTGAGAGAAAGAGAAAGCGAAAATGAGAGTGGGGAAGAGGAGGAGAGCGGGAGAGAGAAAGTGAGTTAGAGAAGGGGGGGGGAGGGGGCGAGGTAGGGGATGAAGATGGTGGGGCTGGAGAGAGGGGATGGGAAATAAAGACTGGCAAGAGTGAAGGCAAGAAAGACAAGGCAAAGGACCTGAGAGAGAGACAGAGAGAGAGAGAGAGAGAGAGAGGGAGAGAGAGAGACAGAGAGAAAGGGGGTGGGGGAGAGACAGAGAGACAGAGAGGAGAGAGAAGAAATTCCAAAGATTACACAGGACGGAGAAAGACCGCGTATAGAAGTGACAGCGAAGGAAAATGGACATTTGGCATGCATGAAGACTGAGCAAATGGCACTCCGAAAACGGAGCATGGCTGCCTAAACGACATGGCCCCAAACGGCCACATACTTACACTTAAAAGCCCCCCACCCCCACTCCGCGTGGAAAGGAGGTAACGTGGGAGGATAAGGCAGTGACAGAAGGGAAGACAAGGAAGCAGACAACCGGAAGCAAATGTGTAGCGGCGACAACGTTTCACAATACCGCCATTTTCTCTCTGCGCTCTCTCTCCATAAATGTGAGTGCCACAACCTGCTATCGTTGCTGATCGGAACCCAAGCCTCTAAATCCTTGCTGATTGGACCGGAAAGGACAGCGGAGACAGTGACCAGGGCTCTTTGCCCCAGCGATGACAAGCTCATCCACATGGGGGTTCACGGTAGGAGCTGTGATTTCGAATTCGGCCTTGCTCTTGTGCAAATTGCTATTGCCGACGGTCAGCTTGGTGGCAGCCCCAAGAGTGCCCCTATCGCCATCTTTGTCTGTCGCTCTCAGCTCGCTAAATGGAAGCTTACGAACGGTATGGGTTAGGAATAGTTTGCATGGGCAATGGCTGATGTGGACAGGATTGTGTCCATTTAGGTGGGAACCGGAGAGGGAGGGAGGGAGGGAGGGAGGAGAGAGAGAGAGAGAGAGAGAGAGAGAGAGAGAACGAACGAACGAACGAACGAAATTGTTTTAATGAACTTTGGCCATGGACCACAATTCAAAACCAAGGGACTGGGGGTGGGCATGGGAAGGGGTATTATAACACTTGAATAGATGACACAACATCATAATATTCATGGACTTGACATTAATTCTACTTAATTAGGTCTGAGTATATGATTTCTCCTTTTGATCGCATGGAAAATAAATTTTGATACATGGAAATTTCTCTGCTTGTTGTTTGATCGGAGAAGTGAACTAAGAGACATGTTTAAACAGTCTTGAAGAAATTTTGTCCGTAAATCATTATATACAGAACAAACAAACAAATGGTATTCATCTTCTAGTTCACCTTGGCAAAAAGGACAATGCTTTAAAACATCATTTTCAGTGTACCGATTAACATTGTTATTTAAAGGAAGCACATTAAATCGGGCCTGAGACAACGCCACTCTGAAACAATATTCATCAGCATTTGTTATGTATTTTTCTTTTTCAAATACAACTTTGAATGATCTGTAGCATGAATATCTGTCTCTATCACTAAGAGAGAGAGAGAGAGAGAGAGAGAGAGAGAGAGAGAGAGAGAGAGAGAGTACGACAAATAGAACGAGAATTCCACGCGGATCATTGCTACCCGATCCCAGTCCCTTTAACACGATGCCCGTGAGCTATGCAGATTTTGCAGCGCTGCATCTTAGTACCATCTGTTCTGTGTCATCATTATTAATATTTCTACAAACGATACTAAGTTGTGATTTTCAATTTTCATACCACCTGTCTATCTGTCAATCTCTCCACCAACGGTACAATGTCATAATTCTTTAACCGAAGAAAAGGACAGCGAAGGAATTTGTACAACGTGTGACTGACTCAAAATTATACCTGTAAAATAACTAGCTAACTGAAATGAGTTTGAATTATGCTATGGTTTAACCGTTGTAAAGATGGTTCCTTAACGCACACGCAAGATTGCACAAGACAATACTGCCGGTGATTCTCTGACAAGATCGTTATGACACAAGAAACAAAGGAATAAATGAATCCATCAATCGAGTAACTTTCTGACGCAATCTATATTTACTGGGGACAAACCCGTATATTCAGTAACATATATTGTTTCAAAATGACAAACTGCGGCCACGCGCTGGTCCAGTAACACTAATGAGACGATGCCTCCTTGTCACTACCTCAGCACTTGGTTTCTTTTTTAATGCTCTCTCTCTCTCTCTCTCTCTCTCTCTCTCTTAAACACACACACACGCGAGACTGGGTTTGAAAAGAGAATGGGCGCGGAGGGGGGAGGGTAAAGCGGGAAAAACTGCTCGCTGAAGGATTACTAAATTAAATTGCCAAGACGTCACACCGGTTTAATAAGTGGCCACCACGTCCACACATCCATACCTCTTGTTATTTCTTCTCACTCCCTCCTCTCTCACACCTACCCACCCCCATCCCCAACCCAACCCCAACGCCACCCTTCCTTTCCACCAAGCTCTGTATCTGAGCAACTGCGTCCACAACAACGCCTTGAAGATGCTGAGTGCAGACTCAAACTTTCCGAACTCGAAACGCAAAAGTGCATTTTTCCCATGGTGACCTTTACACACCCAATCACCCCACCTTCCTTCATCTTTCCAACGCCCCCTCACCCTCCCGTCTCCCGTCCCGCCCACACACACACACACACACACACACACACACATCGCGTGCGCACATGTCTAACAAATGCAAAAAAAAAAAAAACCAAAAAAACAAACAAACAAACGAAAGTGGGGTTTTTCACAAACTCTGAAGGCCCAAATCAAGCTAACCAGTGCAATATCTGCAAAATGGACGCTGTCATGTAATGCCCTTCATCAAGGCCTTTCCCATGCAGTTATTTCGGAGATAAGCTGACTCTCCGCCGTCTTCTTGCAAGTCGGTGCATCGTTTTTTGTAGATCAATGTCTTCCAAAAGGGATAAAACGTGTGCTTTTCATTTCGATAAAATGCTTGCCACAAAAAAGGAGAAAATATTTACTTTGAAACTACAATAAATACGTTTAATGTGGTTTCATGTTTCTGTTTTCATATAAAATACAGGTGTAGGTGGTGGTCGTACTGTTATTTTCCACTCATAATATTCTAAGGCAATTTGATTGATAATTCTGATCTACTCTGAACATGTACGTCTGCGTTTTGGGAAATGAGAAGTGGAATGCGGTCATTTTATTAACAGAGCACGCATTCATTTGAAGGCTCCTTACACAGGTTATTTATTTGTTCATGTGCTTGTTTACAACGTTCCTCTGTTTTATTTGTTTGTAGACCTCAACAAGGGGTGAAGGGAAACTAAAACCCGATTTAGAAGTGATAAAATTAGACTAAAGGCGATCGCAAGAGCGAAAAGCACACTGAGAAAAGGACAACTGCTCTTGAATGGAGAACACTGGCACCGATAGTTCGGAAATGAAGGAAAACTGGTGAAAATGGAACAGCTGAAATTAGGACATCAGTGAATGATCAATTTAAAACACATCCTCGAATATAATTATACAAACAGTATACAATATATAAAGAGGATACACAATGAAATTTACAAAACCAACAACACCAACAAGAAACAAACATTTCCCACGTCCTAAACCGTCCTAGGAAACCACCCAAATCGAATGCGAAAGGCCCTAATAACTTAATTTACAACAGCCTTAATAAAAAGGATCGACTCTGTCAGATTCCATCCGACATATCTCATCCTTTCAACTCCAATCACCAAACTGTCATTTCCTCAAAGCTGCCTAAGGCTCAACCGCTCCCATAATTTTGGCTGATTGTATTTCTTGAACTGAAACATCGACCCCTTGTAAACTGGTCTCGGACCCTACCGGCATGCTGTTGCGTCAGGCTGACAGCGCTGACCTTCTGGACCAGTTGACAACGCTGAACCTGCACAGAGGTCTGCTACACACTAACTGACGGACGAACACGCAGACTGGGATACAGATTTGGAATAGAAGAGGAAACAGTTGAAAGTCTGGAAGATAGGGAAAGGACGAGGAGAGGGAGGAGGGAGGGGGAGGGGGAGGAGGAGAAGGAGAAGTGGGAGGAGAAGAAGAAGAAGAAGAGGGGGAGGGTGTGGAGATGGAGGAGGAGAAGAAGAAGGCGAAGGCGGAGGCGGTGAAGGAGGAGTAATGGGAAGACGAAGATGAGAAGAACTTTTAGGATGAAACCAGGAGGAGGAGGAGGAGCAGAAGTAGAGAACAAGGTGAAGGTGACTGGGAGGGAGAAAACGGGGCAGGAGCATTAAACATTAATCAATTAAAAGGAAGACAGGCCAGCTGAAAACTACGGCATTTAAATAATGAAAATGTTTGGATCGGGTCAATCGAATATTTCAAACGTTCTCTCCTCTCTTCTTTTGATGTCTCACTCCTTCCTTCCGCTCTCTTTCTCTCTCTCAATCTTTATGTCCCTCAATCTCTGTCTCTCCTAACTCGCTCTTCCTCCCTCCCTCGTTCTCAATATATCTCCATCTGTCTCTGTCTCTCTCTCTCAGGTAAGTAGGTGGACGACCAGAATAAGATGGTGAATATCCATCTCTCTCTCTCTCTCTCTCTTCTCTCTCTCTCTCTCTAACACACACACACACACACACACACACACACACACACACACACAATCTCATTATGTTTGAAGTAAGAAGAAAAGGAGACAGGCAGAAGGGAGAGGCGTGGTGGAGGGTGGTGGAAGTGGTGGTGGTGGGGGTGGGGGAGGTGGGGGAGAGGCAAGGGCGGAGAAGGGAGGGGCCCTGAGAGGAAATGAAAAAAAAAGCCCATGTCATCCACAGCGCACTCGTTCAGACAGCAACAAGGTGGCTCAGCACTGATGGAAGGGATTGGGGCAAAAGAGACGTGGACACGGGGAGGGAAAGAGGAAGGACGGGAGGGAGGGAGGGAGAGAGAGAGAGAGAGAGGTGAGAATGTGAAGAAGAGACAGCAGGAGAGAGAGAGAGTGGGAGAGAGGGGTTGAGCGAGACAGGGGGGAGAACCAGGGGCACACAGAGAGAGACAGAGAGAGAGAGAGAGAGAACTCAGAACTGTTTTCATGTAGGGTCACCGACCTGTGTTCAAATGGTTGCACGTGTTGTACACACATGCATGTCAAAACCAAACCTTCAGTTGGATGGAGAGAGCGAGAGAAAGAGAGAGATCGTTCGTTTATTTATTTATAGTCAGTTCATCTAAGATGATGAGATTTGACTGAAAGAGAGACACACAGAGAGACAGAACTCAGAACTGTTTTCATGTAGGGTCACCGACCTGTGTTCATATGGTTGCACGTGTTGTACACACACGCATGTGAAAACCAAACCTTGAGATGGATGGAGTGAGAGAGAGAGGGGGGGACAGACAGACAGACAGACAGACAGAAACAGAGACAGACGAACAGAGACAGAGGGAGCACTCAGAGCTGTATTTTCTCAAAGACTTTTTTGGTTTCTTCCAATCTGTCCTTGTTCGTCTACTTGGAGGGAATAGAGAAATACAGAGAGAGAGAGAGAGAGAAAGAGACAGACAGAGACATAGACAGACAAAGAAAGACAGACAGACAGAGACAAAGAGAAACAGAGCGAGAGAGAGAGACACATAGACAGACAGACAAATATATAGAGACGGACAGGAAAATATAGACACTCACGCGAGAAAAAAATCAAAAAACAAAGATGGAAGAATCGAAAAGAAAGCGAAACAAAGCCTCCCCCCCCCCCCCCTGCGGTCTTGCTACCTTCCGCACTAAAACTTCCCTTATTATCCATCGGAAATAGCCTGTCGAATGAGACGATAAACCGAGGTCCCATGCACCAGGATGTACTTACCGCACGTACAAGAACCCAAAAGCAACAGAGAGTTGTCCCTGGCAAAAAAAAAAAAATTCTTTAGGTTTAATGTTTTATACATTACCTCTGGCAGGATCTGAAGGCCTGGCCAGCGCGTTGGTTCACGCATATTTTATTATTTTTTGACTCACTTGTGTAAACAAAGTGAGTATGTTTTAACCCGGTGTTCGGTTGTCTGTGTGTGTGTGTGTGTGTGTGTGTGTGTGTCCGTGGTAAACTTTAACATTGATATTTTCTCTGCAAATACTTTGTCAGTTGACACCAAATTAGGCATAGAAATAGGAAAAATTCAGTTCTTTCCAGTCATCTTGTTTAAAACAATATTGCACCTCTGGGATGGACACAAAAAAATAAAAAAAGAAGCCTAATTATATGCAAACTGCATTTACTGTTATATTTATATTTTTTGTATTCTCTAAACTTGGCACTTTGACCTGATATTCTGACCCAACAACAAGAACAGTCATTATTATCATTTTTTGTTCAAACAGGAACTTCTTTTGCTAAGCATGGAATTTTTATTTATTGGCAAACGTTTTTGGTGCAGATAGTAAAAAAAGGGAAATTACTCTGTAATTAATGCTATGGGACTTAATTTATCACAAGTGAGTCTTGAAGGCGTTGCCTCTCTTGTTTTAAATATTTCAAACAAATGTTGTGCAGCTTACCAGCCCTCATGCTGTGATGTCTCCTGGAAACGGAGGCTGTACAGTTTTGGACCTTCTTCTTTGTATTTGTATTTCTTTTTATCACAACAGATTTCTCTGTGTGAAATTCGGGCTGCTGTCCCCAGGAAGAGCGCGTCGCTATAATACAGCGCCACCTTTTTTTTTTTTTTTTTTTTTTTCCTGCGTGCAGTTTTATTTGTTTTTCCTATCGAGGTGGATTTTACTAGAGAATTTTGCCAGGAGCAACCCTTTTGTTGCCGTGGGTTTTTTTACGTGCGCTAAGTGCATGCTGCACA
The DNA here is from genome assembly GCF_041734735.1 of Babylonia areolata. NCBI lineage: Eukaryota > Metazoa > Mollusca > Gastropoda > Neogastropoda > Buccinidae > Babylonia > Babylonia areolata. The sequence goes on along the minus strand of NC_134893.1, from coordinate 8,969,603 downwards.
CGGGACCTCGGTTTATCGTCTCATCCGAATGACTAGCGCCCAGACCACCACTCAAGGTCTAGTGGAGGGGGAGAAAATATCGGCGGCTGAACCGTGATTCGAACCAACGCGCTCAGATTCTCTCGCTTCCTAGGCGGACGCGTTACCTCTAGGCCATCACTCCTTCTTCTTCTTTCCGTTACACGAGGAACATCGACTTGCCGATGACTGTCGTGGTTCATACATGCTGGGTGCACCGACGAGAGCAAGTCAGGCAGTGTCATGATTTCCCTGTGTACAGTCTTTGTGATGTCATTTTGTGTGTGTGTGTGTGTGTGTGTGTGTGTGTGTGTGTGTGTGTGTTTTCTCAGTCTTATTTTTCTTTTGTTCCCTTTCTTTATTTCCTCTCTTCTTGTCTTCTTCTTCTTCTTTTTTCTCTTCTAAAATTTGAACCGAAAGCTATTCATTCAAACGGTGGGCACAAATAACGGCTAAAGGTACGTGTGATGAGCGGACTTGCTTGGTGTCCAACCTGCTTCTGGATGGTGCTTGAAATTGGCTGGCACAGAGGAGGGGGGGGGGGGGGGGGGAGAGCGGCGGACGGACATTCTGCCTACAGTTACGGCAGTGTTGGTGCAGCGGAAAACAGACAGCGTCCAGGCGTCAGAGTTCTTGCAGTGGCTGACCACAGAAACCCAACAGGGAATTAATAACCAGCTGGCCTTCTTTTCTTTTCTTTCTTTTTTTTTGTTTTGTTTTTTTTTTTGTTTGTTTGTTTGTTTTAATCGGAGGGAGCTTCTATCAATAAAATTCACAATGGTTTGAGGTCGTTTGGAGTGCGTGTAGTGTAAATTTTGGTGTGAGAGAGTGTGAGAGTGCGTGCGTGCGTTCGTACGCGCGCGCGCGCGTGTGTGTGTGAGTGTGAGTGAGTGAGTGAGTGAGTGAGTGTGTGTGTGTGTGTGTGTGTGTGTGTGTGTGTGTGTGTGTGTGTGTATGTGTGTGTGCGTGCGCGCGCGCGCGCGTGTGTTTGAGTGTGTGTGTGAGTGTGTGTGTGTGTGTGTGTATGAATCTATTAGCGTGTGTGTCAGAGGGGTCGGATGTTGGGGCGGGGTGAACTCGTGGATGCGTATGTGTATGATTGAGTCTGTGTGTATGTTTCTATATGTAATGGATGTGAGTGTGTGTGTGTGTGTGTGTGTGTGTGTGTGTGTGTGTGCGCGCGCTTGTGCGTGTGTGCGTGTGTGGTACAGCTTTTTAGAATCGGACGTATATTGTGGAACAGCTTTTTTGAATCGGACGTATATTTTTCTGTTCTCTAGATTTATCAATATACAATGTTCCACTCAAACGTACGCTGAATAAAGGCCACATCCATCACTAAAATATCCACTCTCACTTGGTTTGTTTTCAAGATCAGGACACGGCTGCAGTGAGAGCTGGCAAAAAGCAATGAAACAAACAAGCACAAAACCATGTGTTTACACAAACAAAAAAACCCAAAAAACCCTTCCAGTGTGAAAGAAAAGACACAGATAAACCTCGGTAATATAAAACATTAAAAAAACAACACCCCAACATAATGCAATAAACCGCTAGGCACTTAGCGGAGAGCTATCAATTACACAGCCAGGAAATAGCGCTCCAGCCTTGCTCCTCAACTTTACACAATACACGAACACGCACGCACGCACGCACGAACGCACGCGCGCGTACAAACACACACACACATACACACACACACACACAGAGTCGTTCACATATTCACAAACACACACACCGCCGTGTTTTATTCCCTTTACCTAGAATCAATAATGGAGGTCAGATCTGCAAGGAAGTAGGGTTCCATCCACGAAAACAATGACAGCAACAAAAATGGAAGAAAGTCAAGAGAGAGAGAGACAGAGACAGAGAGAGAGAGAGAGACAGAGACAGAGAGAGAGAGAGAGACAGAGACACAGAGGGAGAGAGAGACAGAGAGACACAGAGAGAGAGAGAGACAGAGACACAGAGGGAGAGAGAGACAGAGACACAGAGAGAGACACAGAGGGAGAGAGAGACAGAGAGACACAGAGAGAGAGAGAGACAGAGAGAGGGAGAGACACAGAGAGAGGGAGAGAGAGAGGGAGAGGGAGAGAGAGAGAGAGAGAGAGAGAGAGAGAGGAACAATGAAAGAAAAACAGAGAAAGAAATAGACAATGACGGAAAGAAAGAGAAAGAGAGATTGATCGAGAAGGAAATAAATAATCATGGAAAGAGAGCGAGAGAAAGAAAGAAAGAAAGAGAGAGATAGATAGAGAGAGAGTGAAAAGAAACGAATGAAAGAAAGAGACAAATAAAGAAAGAAGGAAAGACATAAAGAAAGCGAAAGAAATAAACAAAGAAAAAGAGACATAAAGAGAGAGAGAGACAGAGAGAGGGAGAGAAAGACAGGGAGACAGAGAAAGACAGAGAGAGGCACAGAGAGGCAGAGAGAGACAGAGACAGAGACAGAGCTAAACAAAATAAAGGATAAGGCACACAGATCAAGTAACCCAGTTGATACGCCTCTAAAACAGGTTACATTTATTTAGTGTATATGGGACTGATACGTTCGAATAAATATTTAATCAGACAGAATATTTATCATGGCAATGAAAAACCGAAAGCACCACAAATAATATCCCGCGTAGGCTCGAAAACATATTGTGACATACTTCTACAACCACTTCTTAAATACAACATAGATTCCTTTGTTAAGTGGTAGGAAAAATAGATATTATCCTTAATTGGGAAACCACCATGAAATCAAAATAAAAAGAGACACAACTGAAATGATTTCAAATTGGGATTGTCAGCGGCATCCCACAAGGCAGCGTCATCGGTCCAGTTCTGTTCTTGCTGTACATAAATGATCTGCCCCGACATGTCCAGAGCCATATCAAGTTATTCGCCGATGACACGAAGGTTTTTGCAAGAAACGACGATGATACCGCCACGGCAACACTGCAAGATGCTCTGGATCGACTTCACGAGTGGTCAACAAAATGGCAAATGCGGTTTCATCCTGAGAAATGCTCAGTCATGAAAATGGGGAACACAGACAGGAAGTACCACATGAAAGGCCATAATGGACAAGGGGAACTGATAGTTGTGGAACTAGCAGAAAGTGATGTAGAGAAGGACCTTGGCGTCCTGATTGACAAAGGGCTGAACTTCAAGAACCACATCAACCAAACGACTGCAAAAGGAAACAGATTTCTTGGAGTCATCCGAAGATCTTTCGACTTTCTCACCCCCGCAGTCTTCATCCAGCTATACAAGTCTCTAGTTCGCCCGATTCTCGAGTATGGACACACAGCATGGCAACCTCGACACAAGACACTGTGCTGCGAACTAGAGGACGTACAGAGGCGTGCCACCAAGCTCATTGCATCACTGAAGGGCAAGCCGTATCCAGAGCGCCTTGCTGCACTGAACCTGCCCAGTCTTGAGCACCGCCGCCTCAGGGGGGATATGATCGACATGTATAAATACACGCATGGCCTGTACTTGACCAGCCGCCCCCACATCAGTTACTATCAAGGCAGAGACACAAGAGGGCACAGCCTGAAGTTGGACAAATCACACTGCAGACTCAACATCAGAAGCAGTTTCTTTGTTCAGCGCGTAACCGCCACCAGACAGTGTGGTCACAGCCCCATCAGTCAGTGCTTTCAAGAACAGGCTCGACGCACACTGGAAGGAGCTCCCTGCAAAATTTGACCCAGATTGCTATTATTAGTCGCTGTCGACATCTTGCACCACGTATGCATTTTCAGTTGTATTAGTGAGACCTGTGAACAAGCTCCAAAGAGCTTCAACACGGACACAAACCAGTAACCAGTCATATCATTTTAGTTACAAACAAACGTTTGAAGAAAATCAGTGAAATGTGTAATTTCTGCACAAATGAGAGATTCAATACATTATCTATGGTTCTGCAGGTTCTTTCAATTCTTTTGGAAGGAACTATTAATGAGTTTTGAAGGAAACATAATTCTTCACATGTTAAGTTTAACAAAATTAGTACTCTGTGGAAATGATAAAAAAAAATATTACAAAAACAGATGAAACTTTCGACTATATAATTATATTGCAAAAATGTTTGCCTATAAATGCAGAATAAATCAAATCAAATAATGTACAGAGCACTTTCGGAATGATTTAAGAAATAATTCTAAAGTAGAAAGATATATACATTAAGCGGAAATGTTAAAAACGGTCTTCATCATAAATGGTGTCCATATATATATATATATATATATATACTACTTAAAAACAAAACTTTTAACAAAATATGGTGAATGATTAAAAAGCACAACAATAATGAAGGCTCAATAACACTATTATAACTGAAGTGCCGATATATGTGAATGTGTATGTATGTGCGTTTGTAAATGTATGCAATTTTCATGCCTTCATGAGCATGTATGTGTGTATATTAATACTGTTTATCATGACTACGTAATTGGTGAATAATGTCTTCGTTTGTGGCTAACTTGAGAGAATATGTTGATATATTTGATACTCCAAGTGTGAATTGTGCTCTTTTTCCATTATATCGCTGGGCGCACATTGATTCAGGAAAGTGTCCTTAATTCTATGCTGATGCTATTTATGCCTGTTTCTTGTTATAATAATGCACTGCTATTATCAACATCTGATGAAAAATGTGTCCACATTGATCTTGAAAAACAAGGAGCAAAACAACAAAAACAAACAGACAAAAAAAGTCACGCCTCAGGTCACAGAACCATCACACTCACCACCCATCTTTCGTCTCACCCCTCCCCTTACACATGTCAGTAGTGGTCTGGGTGCTAGTCTTTTGAATGAATCGATGACTCTTAACTCCAATACACACAACATGCAATTACCACGCTAAAAAAAAAAGAAGAAGAAAAAAATAGTGTTGTCAACGAATCGAATAATTCCTTTGAAATTGCATGGAGATATCCACTGTTGTAAATTGGGGGAAAAAAAACGACAAAACCCCCCAAAACAATCAAACAAACAAAAAACAAACAAACAAAAAACCCAACAAAACAAGATGCTTTGAAACAGAAAGAACAAGTTGGTAGTGGGGGGGGTGAAGAACGGGGACTTCTTCTTCTTCTTCTGCGTTCGTGGGCTGCAACTCCCAGGTTCACTCGTATGCACACGAGTGGGCTTTTACGTGTATGACCGTTTTTACCCCGCCATGTCGGCAGCCATACTCCGCTTTCGGGGGTGTGCATGCTGGGTATGTTCTTGTTTCCATAACCCACCGAACGCTGACATGGATTACAGGATCTTTAACGTGCGTATTTGATCTTCTGCTTGCATATACACACGAAGGGGGTTCAGGCACTAGCAGGTCTGCACATATGTTGACCTGGGAGATCGTAAAAATCTCCACCCATTACCCACCAGGCGCTGTCACCGTGATTCGAACCCGGGACCCTCAGATTGACAGTCCAACGCTTTAACCACTCGGCTATTGCGCCCGTCGAAGAACGGGGACATTTCGCTATGGCCGGTGACACTTGCTCTCTCCGGTGACAGCAACCCAGAATTCACATGAGAAATCAGTTGCGACATGCAGGTAAAAACCGAACCTACTACCATGTCATCTTTATACACCGTGCCACATTGTATTGTATTGTATTTCTCTTTTTATAACAACAGATTTCTCTGTGTGAATTTCGGGCTGCTTTCCCCAGGGAGAGCGCGTCGCTATACTACAGCGCCACCCATTTTTTTGGTATTTTTTCCTGTTTGCAGTTTTATTTGTTTTTCTTATCAAAGTGGATTTTTCTACATAATTTTGCCAGGAACAACGCTTTTGTTGCCGTGGGTTCTTTTACGTGCGCTAAGTGCATGCTGCACACGGGACCTCTGTTTAGCGTCTCATCCGAATGACTAGTGTCCAGACCACGACTCAAGATGTAGTGGAGGGGGATTCGAACCAGCGCGCTCAGATTCTCTCGCTTCCTATGCGGACGCGTTATCTCTAAGCCATCACTCCACATACCTGCATACGCCTTCGTTGTAAAGACAGGGAGATCAAATTCTACATCTGGTTAGATATACACAATGGAAATTCCAATACAAAAGTTGCCACCCCCTCTACTTCCATCCCCCCACGCACTCCTTCCAAATGAGTCTTTCGGGAGCACACAATTACATCCTTTCTTACAAGATCATCAACAAAAGAAAGCATGTAGTTTCTTTCACGAGCGGATAATCACAAATAATAGCTTTTCTCTCGGGAGCACATTCATTACAGACAAAATCATAAAGTTTTTCTTTCTTGAACCGATTTGTTACAAACAGAATTAATATATTTCTTTCAGGAGCAGACTTAAAACAAGTTATCTTTCTTCTTTTTTCTTTTTTTTTTTTTTTTTTGGAAAATGATCATTATACGAAATGACGCAAAGGGAAATAAAGATATTTTTTGCTGCTGTTGTTCACTCTTGAATAGATTCATTTTCAGCAAAATATAGATTTCTTTCACGGGAAGATTAATTCAAAACAAAACACGGCATTTCTTCCACGGACGAGTTCATTATGAAACCAGGTTTCGCGAGCGTCTCTTTCACAATCCGAGTCCAGATAAACTAACGCCACAGAGGAGACGATTCCTCCTCATCAGTCGTTCTCCAGAACGTCGCCTTAGACTACGATAAACAAACCGCACCATTATCCAACACGCCAACATTCATTATAGTCAGAACGCTGCTTTCCAGCCACGAGAGAAGACTCACAACACGTAACATTATAGGGGCTTCCGCGCCAAGCGTATTAATAACATCCAGCTAATATTACCCCAGACAGGAAAGACAATACTGCCGAGACAGAGAGAGAGGGGGGGGGAGGTGGGAGGATGGAAAAGTAGAGGGAGTCAGGGGTGGTTTGTGGAGTAATACTGACGGAATCTGCCAGCCGTCACCCTCTTCCAATGTGAAATCCATCACACTAACAGTGAGCGTGAAGTAAAGTGAAGTCAGCCTGAAAAGAGAGATTTCCGTGGACCCGCCCCCTACACACACACGCACACGCACACACTCATGACCCCCATGCCCACTTCACTGACCTCAGTGATCGATAGCCCTGTGACACTGACAATCGATCACGAATGATGCGGCGTCACGTGTATGTGTCTTTTGTTGCTGGTGGTGCTCATTTCTTTAACCTGCATCATTAACTAATCTCGTTTAGGAGATAGGGAAAAAAAGAAAAATGCTGAACAAAATCGTAGATTAATGGTCATGATATTTTTGTAACTTTTTTTTTTTGAGTAGAGGAATGAGCTTCTGTGCACATATGTGACTAAGTATGGGTATCGACATATTATTGTCAATCTGCAGAATAAACTATTCTTGGTTTATTCAGCTTCTGAATGAAATGTTTTATGCACCTGCATTGATGAGCTACATTATTGTGCAAAAGGTAAACTGGTTGCTGCTTTCATGTGTGTGTGTGTGTGCGTGTCAGTGTGAGAGAAAGTGAGTGATTGAGTAAGTGCCTGTGTGTGTGTGCGTGTGTGTGAAAGAGAGAGAGACAGACAGACAGTATGTGTGTGCGTGCGCGGGCGTATGTGCGTCTGTGTGTGTGTTGTGTGTGTGTGTGTGTGTATGTGTGCGCACCTGTGTGCGTATGTGGGCATGAGTGTGACGGAGAGCGTGTGTTGTGTGTGTGTGTGTGTGTGTGTGTGTGTGTTTTATCTTCAGTTTAACGTCTATTCACTATAAGTGTTTTTAGACGGAAAGGAGTAAAGAAGTGGATAAAGGAAAGGGAATGCATGTGAATATTAGTGTAAAAAAAAAAAAAAAAATTCATGTTATGTAACAGAGGAAAAGTATATTATAAGAAAAAGGTCTAAAGAGATTGTGGTGTGTATTGAATGAGGTGTCATGGGAAGGAGAATATGTATATGCATATCAACAAGTATTAACCTATAACAATGTAAATATAAATAACAACATTAATTATAACACATCAAAGGAGGATACCAACTGGACTGGAGTTTAAAATTTCCGAAAACATTCTAAGCAATGAATAATCATTCAAAATCTTTTCAGTGGCTAATGAAATATTGGAAGAAAAGTCATCAACTACATCTTTAGGAATTAACGGTCTTATGCTCGGACAATGAATGAGTAGATGACTTACAGTTATTTGCTTACCGCATATACATTTTATATTTTTAGAAAATTTTGTACGAAAGGCATTTAAACGAATTCTATACATTAGACTTGTAATTTGTCTTGAATGTGCTGCTGGTGTCAAATTTAGAAAATGTTTGGGATTAGCTGCATTCTTTGTGTTTACACAACATTGGTAATATTGATTATTTGAATCTATAAGTAATTTCTTAAATCGATTTCTAGAGACATTTTCTATACAACTAATGTATTCATGTAGATCTAACTGGATGTCAAGTTGTATTGCGCCTTCGAAATTACGTGCTGCTCTTCTAGCTGCTTGGTCTACCCACTCATTTGAAGATATTCCACAGTGCGAAGGTACCCAACAGAAAGTTAATTTAATGCCCTGTTTTGTCAGTTGGTGAATAATATGTTTTATTTCCATTGTCATCTCTATTCGCTTCTTTGAATTTGGAGATTCTATAGCTTTTAATACTGACTTCGAGTCTACACATAATAGAATTTCACTGACAGTTTTCGGAATGTCTGAAATATAATTTAAGGCCATAAGTATGGCTATAAGTTCAGCTGTGAAAATGGAATATTGTCTACCAATATAGTATAATTTTTCTAATCTAAATGAAGGAATTACAAAAGCCGCTCCTGAATTACCATCTTCTAGAACAGATCCGTCTGTGTATATTTTTAGATAATTAGAATATTGATTTTCTATATGGGAGAGCACTTCAGGTTTTAAC
>NC_134893.1:8948216-8958216 GCF_041734735.1 Babylonia areolata | reverse complement strand
CCGTGCGGAGTGGTGCATTTCCAAAAACACTACTCCACATCTGCGGAGGAAGGCAGATGCCTTACCTGCGCATAATAGACCAGAGGCGCTCGCCAGGCTTTGAGGTTTGTTAACAGCAGTTGCGTTGTAAACATGAAAATTCCATTGTTTGTAACCATTTCCATTTGGCTTTTGTGTTGTTGGGCTTTTTGTTGTTGTTGTTGTTAACGCCAATTTTTCTTCATCAAATATATTTTTCTGTTCCATGACCAAACGCCCATCTTCCTGTATTTCAGAATGAAAACCACTTGTTTTATTCAGACGGAAAAGCAAAATTAGAAGAATAAAAGTCAACTATAGATGGAAGAAAAAAAAGTTCAACTAAATAACTGATCAGTTGAAACATAATGAAATCAATCAATAAATAAATAAATATGTTTTTGATTACTGATAAAACTGAGCGAAAAGTGCAGACAATATTTTCTGTGGGACTTTTCTCAACATGGAGGACGAAGCAACACTGGTATATCTGTATTGTTCGTTTCTACAGCTAGAAGCTGATGGAAAGGGAAGATGAGATACTCCCTCAAATCGATATCTGCTCACACAATTTAAAAAATATATATATATCGGTTCATTTTAAAAGCAAATATCTCGGCATATACTCCTGAGAATTGCCAAACGTGCAATCATTTCCCTGAATGGCAGAGAAAATAGAGTGGGAGCGAAAAAGACGGATCGTAGAGAGACATAATGAGAGACAAAGAGAGAGAGGGGGGGGGGGGGATGGAAGCTGGCAAGCAGAGACAAAAAAGAAAAGACAGAGAGACAGATATAAAGACATGGACAGAGAGAGGGGGGTGGGGCACACAGACAGACAGACAGACAGACAGAACGAGAGACAATGAATGAGGAAAAGAGACGCATACACAGATAGATAAGAGAGAGAGCGGCAGAGAGACACCAACAGGGATTAAGACTCTACAGTGACAGACACGAGATGTAGAGAGTCACACACACACACACACACACACACACACACAGATACACAGAAAGACAGACAGACAGGCAGGCAGACAGAGGGAAGAGACAGATCAGGGGGTGACAAGCTGAGCCACACGAGCCTCACTCCCAGCCAGATAAAAGTCCCTGTTTCCCATCCGCGCCAGGAAGCCACCCCTCGTGTCACAGGCACGCTGCACGTGTATGCATAAAACATGAACACACAGCAGGTTTTCACTTTTTTCTTCTTCTTCTGGTCCTGCCCTCCACCCTCCCCCCTTATTTGTGTGTGTGTGTGTGTGTGTGTGTGTGTGTGTGTGTGCAAGCGTGCGCGCGCGAATGGAGGCAGGACCTGACCTGCATCCCACCACCACCACCACCACCGCTCATGCCTGCTTTCTCATCTGGTTTTCTTGCCAGAAAGTAGGGCCAGGTTCTGTTTGTGAAGATGTGTCACACACACACACACACACACACACACAGAGGCTAGCCTCACAAAACGGAAAACGCTAACATGTGCTTTGTTTTGTGACTCAATCCTAAAGAGTATTACGTACAAGGATGCATCGTTTTGGCTGTGGTAAAGTGGAAACACGTACTTTGCCTAAGACTTTGAGCGAAGAAAGCTGAACGATCTCCTGACACAAACAGGGTTCAGGCACAAAAACGTTAATGTCCACTTGGGAAATTGCACAGTTTTTGTTTTGTTTTGGTTTTTTGTTTGGGGAATGGCGAAACGATCATGAAGTTTCGGCGAACAGCGGTGCATGCAGCCATCTGTGAACAGCTCCACCCAGACCCGAGACGCTTTCTTGTACGAGCACTTCCTGGTCTTCGTCATTGAAAAACCATAGCCGTCGTTCATAAACTGCTGAACTGTTAACAGTACATTTGGGGCTGACAAAATCGATGTTTAAGGTGCATGTTTCATGTTTTTCGTGGTGCACGTGTGATTGAAAACAGCCGATTGTGTATCAAATGAGCGGCCCATGTATAAATGCAGCCTGCATAACTTAAATAATCTCTGGATTTTTTTAAAACATTTTATGAAAACATACCAGTATTAGTTTAGTGGTCCTTAAAGTTTGGAGAGGTCTGTAATTTTATGTAACTTCAGCTCAGTTTGATTCATCGTGAAAGTTAGGATAAAGGGCTAAATATTCACAGCTCGTGTCTAAACCACTGACGTCAGGCATTTGAGGTCCTGAGAACACATTGTTATATTGTTACTTTGTTGCAAACTTGCGTTGCTATTTGGCGTGAGCCAAATCCCTAACACCCCCTAGGGACGTATTATACGTCGAAGTAATCCGTTTTCATTTCATTATATATCACCTATCAGCGACAAAAACCCTCTCAGTCTGTTGGTGTCTTTTTTGCCTCTGTGATCGCCACTCTCCCCCCCCCCCCCACCTCCCCTCCGCCTCCCCTCCCCTTCCGCAACGTATCCGTGGATCCGTTTTGTCCAGTTCTGTGAGAAGCATCTGCCTCCACTGCACCCAACACCACTGCTCTCTCTCTCTCTCTCTCTCGTGTGTTTATAAAGGTAGGCGTGCATGCATGTGTGAGTGAGTGTGTGTGTGTGAGAGAGAGACAGAGAGAGAGAGAGAGAGAATGTGTGTGTGTGTGTGTGTGTGTGTGTGGCGTGCGTGTTGAAACGTACTGAGCTCTCCCAGCCACTTAATCCGCTTGAAAACCTAGGGCACTCATCCCATGGATGGACCCACCAGTGCTTGTGCCTGACAGTAAACCACCCGTCAGCCTTCACCTCGGTCACACGACTGAAGAGAGGGTAGGGGGTGTTAGGGATGGGACAGGCTGGGTGGTATGGATGAAGGGGGCATTTGATGCACGGCCGCAATCAGACACCCCCAGTCATTTGAGGGGTTATCCGATTAACACCCTGCCTGCTCAGTCCGTGGAGAATACCACACAGATCATTCTGAGCGTGTTCAGTCACCAAACATGCATACACACACACGAACAAACACACACGCACACACACACACACACACACGCTCGCGCGCACGCACGCACGCACACACACACACAGTGCCATCAAGTCCGTTTCGCATGTGCTCTGTCCTTGACCCGTCCTTACTTAGCGGAGTTCAGAGTGTCTATGATCAGCATTCCGTGTTACACTTTTTGCTGATTCTGCTATTTACAACGCCGCAGAACAAATTTCGGTCAAGCGGGCTGTTCATGTTGAATCTGAGCATGGACCTATTACACGTAATCGAATGCATTTTACATACTGTATATTTTGGCCTTTATGGCGCTACATTTTCATTTTACTCAGATCTGACCGCTGCGTCTTATCTGCTGTACGCACCCTATCTGTGTCTGAAAACTAAACGCTTAACAGCAAGAAATCAGTCGTACGGGTATTCGATTCGACATGGTTCATGTTCATCATCGTATCAAATTGAAACCAAATCGGATATTTTAAAATCAAATTTCATCTGAACGTGATCGCTGTTCGTCCACAGGCTATGATAAGAGAGCAGTGTCTGAGTTGGGGATACATTTATGGTGCGAAAGTAGAGGAGTCACAAGTGAACTGATCGTTGTTCGAAGGCAGAACGCGAAGTAAAATGGCGGACGGGACTGAGTTTCAGTTTCAGTAGCTCAAGGAGGCGTCACTGCGTTCGGACAAATCCATATACGCTACACCACATCTGCCAAGCAGACGCCTGACCAGCAGCGTAACCCCCCAAAAAAGCAGTGGTGTTGGGTGCAGTGGAGGCAGATGCTTCTCATAGAACTGGACAAAACGGATCCACGGATACGTTGCGGAAGGGGAGGGGAGGCGGAGGAGAGGTGGGGGGGGGGGGGGGGGAGAGTGGCGATCACAGAGGCAAAAAAGACACTAACAGACTGAGAGGGTTGTTGTCGCTGATAGGTGATAGAACAATTTATTGAACTGGGGCTTTACAACAGTGTACATTCGACTGAAGGCTGTCAAATTGTGATATTTTTTACTTTACGACAGATGTGGTTTATCGGATGTGTGCACCTTACATGTGTTCAAAATACGTGTCTTTCAAGCTGCTCATGGTACACTGGAGGTGGAACAACCGTTTCTGATCGCAACAATAGCATGCATGTATTTTCTTTTCTTTTCTTTTCTTTTAAATCGAGAGATAATTTAAATTATGCACGATGCATGTTGTTTCTACCACTTACCTCTCACTGGAAACACAAACGGCTGTCCCACGTTCAGTGTACCATGAACAAAATGAAAACTGCATGTGGAAAATCGATGTGTTGGGCAAACAAGTTACACTTATTCAGTGGATTATTATATACGACGGTTGTGATTCTTGACCGTGAATATGCACGAAAACACCCCTGGTTTTTAGCGTTGGGCATTACGTCGCCTACATACACCGTTATTTCCCGAAAATTCGGCATCATTTCTCAGTGCCACCCAAGATGAAACCTGAGCAAGTTCCGAAGTGGTCCTTCACCTCCTGTGAACCCTGCGTGTGTAACGGAGTGGGAATGGGGGGCGGAAGTGGGCAGGACGAAAACGGAATGGGAAATGTGATTTTCTTTTGATCCAACACACAGCCACGGTCCCTTTCTGAAAGCCCTGTAAGATAACCCATATAGATTACAGCAGATGAAAGAGCGTAACATCCCTCATATCTGTGCAATAACCATGCAAATGCATAGCAATTACCATATTCAACAAATACATTCCTTTTTTATCTCCTCATTTTCTGCTAGCTGCAAGGAAAATCGCACGGAACAGATCTGACCTGGAATACTGTGTGGATGGAATACTTGTAATCATGACAAAGATCTGCAGACGAATAAAGTAGAATGGACGTAAGAGCATATATCGCCTTATCTGTGAGAATAAAATTGTGTGGAATAAACACATGATTACAAGTAATGGCGCAGTTCCATTTGTTTTCAGAATGGTTTTGTTTTGCCATGGTTAAACTAAATAACTTACTGTGGATGTCAAATCTGAGAAAGAGCTGGGGCGTTGCCTGTGCGTGTGAGTGTGTGTGTGTCAGCAGTTCTTTGAACTGAATAATTTATGAACTAGTACAGATTCTCTCTCTCTCTCTCTCTCTCTCTCTCTCTCTCTATATATATATATATATATATATATATATTATATATTGACACAGACACAGACACCCCCGCCCCCACACAAACCACCATCGCTGATTAGCTAAAGTTCAAACTACTTTAATTATGCAACATCTCATCAGCCTTTAACATACAAGCGACTCCCAACACATGACTGAACACCCCCGCTGGATGCAGCCACCAACACAATGAGGGTGTCCGTGATTAGGGAGAAGGGGTGGTAAGTGCAGTGAGGGGATTAGGGATGAGAGACACTACATGTCCTAAAGGAATTAGGGAGTAAAGGTACTACTGGAACTAAAATGAGTTGTGAGGGTAAGTACTACACGTACTATGTGATTTAGGGAGGGGGCTACTGCGGGGATTAGGGAATGAAAGTACTACGGGAACTACTCGGATTAGGGAGGGGAGGTACTACGAGAACTACGGGGATTGGGAAGGAGATGCACTAGGAGAACTACGGGGATTGGGAAGGAGATGCACTAGGAGAACTACGGGGATTGGGAAGGAGATGCACTAGGAGAACTACGGGGATTGGGAAGGAGATGCACTAGGAGAACTACGGGGATAGGGGAGGAGATGTACTACGGGGATTGGGAAGGAGATGCACTAGGAGAACTACGGGGATTGGGAAGGAGATGCACTAGGGGATTGGGGAGGAGATGCACTACGGGGATTGGGAAGGAGATGCACTAGGAGAACTACGGGGATTGGGAAGGAGATGCACTACGGGGATTGGGGAGGAGATGCACTACGGGGATTGGGAAGGAGATGCACTAGGAGAACTACGGGGATTGGGGAGGAGATGCACTACGAGATGCACTACGGGGATTGGGAAGGAGATGCACTAGGAGAACTACGGGGATGGGGGAGGAGAGGTACTACGGGAACTACGGGGATAAGGGAGGGGAGGTACTACGGGAACTACGGGGATAAGGGAGGGGAGGTACTACGGGAACTACGGGGATTTGGAGAGGGAGGACTAAATGAATTTTCAGTAAGCAGAAACATACGCACCGCTCTATGAAGAAAGACACAATCAATATTCCACCCCCCCACCCCCCACTCCCACTGGAAGAACATGTTAATCTGTCTGCAGAACATCGAGAAAGCTTACAGCACAGAATAGTCTGTGAGTTATATATTCAAAGGACATAATTATCAGAGCACCTGCTTAAAGGATGAGTACAGGAAAAATAACACCGATGAGAAACATATCATTCTACATCTACTGTAGTGAAGTGAGTGGACATACATACATACATACATACATACATACATACATACATACATTTTTTGTGTGATAGTCAGTCGTGTCCGACAATGACCATCAGAACAGCTGAAGAGGCAACTGATGTCCCAATTACATACACACACACGTACATACATACATACAGACAGACAGACATACAGTGTCCGTAATAAGTCACGGTATCCACAGCAGGTGACTGCCGCGGACACACACCGCACAGGTCACTCAACAGATGGACACACCACATCACTGACGACAGAGCCGTCACGGGGCATGTCATGGTCAGTTTATAATCATAGCACCACAAAAACGATCAATAAATTTAATTTGAACGTAGACCAGCACTGCATCAAATATGGGAGAGTGCTCGCGGAAGGAAAACACGCCACGACTTCACAACACGAGCTGAAAATAAAATGTAAGGGGCAAGAAAATCAAGGTATAGTATGAAAGACAGCCCAACAACAACAACAACGACACACGCCAAAAAAACCTCACAACACCCAGAGAAGAAAGAGCACCGGCGTAACACCATTGAAGACAGCCAGGCTTCGCTGCCTTTCCTGTCAAATAAAACCCATCAAACCACAACACCACACCCTTCACCACATCAAAGCCAGCATGGACAGTGGAAGGGACTGGTCCTCATCACCTGTGAAAGAGTGAAAGAAAGGGGGACGAGACATGAAACAGATAGATTAGCCAGGTAGGGAAAGAGGCTTCGGGGGGGCGGGGAGAGGTGTGTGTATGTGTGTGTGTGTGTGAGAGCGGGGGATGGTGGATGTGGAGGAGTGGGTGGGTGGGTGAGGGAAGGGGGCGGGAGGTAGCAGGTTGGTAAGAGGAGAGAGGGAGGGAGGGTGGGTGGGGTGTTTGCACTTACCGAGCTTCATCTATGTACACGGTTTCCAGGACAGAGGCTGCATACTCCAGGTTGCGTTTCAGATCTTCCTTGTTCACATCCTCCTTCTCCAGTCGCCGCGCTATCATCCGTAATCTGAACAACAACGAAGAACAAAATCATCAAACTACATAGATAGATCGTTCAATCCATCAATTAATCAATCACGAAACATATACAACATAAACGCAGACATATTATATATATTGATACAAACCCACAAACCCACACACGAACTTTCACACAGACACACACGAGCGCGCGCGCGCGCACGCACGCACGCACGCACACACACACACACACACACACACACACCCCGCGAAAACAACTGAACACACGCACACAAACACATGCATACACGTGCCCGAAAAACAAACACGATCCAGCACATGCACGCTCGCACTCAAGCACAAATTTGAAACACACAAACAAAGGTGCACACGCGCGTACACACACACACACACACACACACACAGTCACACACAGTCACATTCACACATACTGAGTGGACACACACGTCATCAAGCCCTGCAAAAGAACCATCGCAACCCCCCCATCAATCGCCATAGCAACATCAAACAGCCCCCCTCACCTATTGTCGCGGAGAGAAAGTTGGCATCTGTATAATAATAATAATAATAATAATAATAATAATAATAATAAGATTCCTCTGACAGGAAATCAATGGGAACCCGATCTCCCCTTTAAAAAAAAAAAGAGAAAAAAAAAAGAAATCCTCTGATATTCTTCTCTCCCCTTCCCATGGTGTTTCACTTTCCAATCAAACACCACGACCTTTCTCGTTTTCACCCACACTGGTCCTAATGTTCCCTGTCTCTGGAAGACATTACTGTATTACCCTTTGTCACAGCATGTATCTGTGTGTGAAAATCGGGTTGCTCTCCCCAAGGAAAGCAAGGTCGCTACAGTGCAGCACCACCACCCTTTTCTCTGTCTGCAAGTGTAGTATTTTGTTTTCCTACCGAAGTGGATTTTTTCGCTTTCAGAGTTTTGCCAGGGACACCTCTTGTGTTGCCGCCCGTGGGTTCTTTCGCTTACGTGTGCTAAGTGTAGACCTGGGTTTATCGTTTCACATTTCACCCGAATGACTAACGTCCAGACCACCACTTACTTAAGGTCTAGTGGTGGGGGAGAGAAATAATTATTAGCGAGTGTGGGAAAGATCAGTACACCTCTCCACCCTCGTAGTCCGGTGTGGGACTTCCCTACCTCTCCATCCCCCCCACCCCCCACCCCCTCACACACACACACACACAAACACGCGCGCGCGCACGCACACAAACGCGCGCGCACACAGACACAGACACACACACACACACACCATCCCATCCGGCGTTCCTTGCAGACCACATGTCCGAGGTCTGAGACATTTTAATGAAGGATAATTTTGTTGGGATCTTATGGGTGGGGATGAAGAAAGAGAGAGAGGGGGTGGGGGGTGGTTAGGGGGGTAGGAAGGGAGACAAAATTCTTCAAATTGTTTGCACAGAAAGAAAGAACAAAGGAAATGACGAATGTTTATTGATTAGGATCATGTTTATTCATTAGGGTAATGGAAATTAGCATAAACTCTGCCAGACCACAAGACAAAACACAGAAAAAAGATAGGTTAATAACGATATTAGAACTACCCCTTCCATCTACCCCCACCCTTACATACACACACACACATCTCCCAAATACAAGTCATGTGAAATTGATGCTCTGTGTGTGTGTGTGTGTGTGTGTGTGTGTGTGTGTGTGCGTGCGCGACTGCGTGCGTGAGTGCGTTCGTTCGTGTGTGTGAGCACGCATCTATGTATGTTTGGTAGTGTGTATGTGCGTGTATTTGTGCGTTCGCTTGGCGCATTTTTCTGTGTGTGAAAGTGTATGTGTATATGTATGTTATTTTTTCTCTGTGTAAGTGTGTGCGTGTGTGTCGTGCGTGCGTGCGTGCGTGTGTGCGCGTGAATGTGCATGTGTGTGCGCTCGCGTGTAAGTGTAGGCATATTATAAGGAAATAACTCCGGGTAGCAGAAAGAGAGGAACCAAAAGGACAGCCATGTCACGTCTGCAGGGAAATCTGCTCATCACCATACACACACACATCACAGTGGCCAGGATGGACGGGGGGTGGGGGTGGGGGTGGGGTCAGAGGATGAAGAAGAGAGAGAGAGAGGGAGAGTAAGAGAGAGAGAGATGGGAGAGAGAGAGTAAAAGAGAGAGAAAGAGACACAGATGGAGAGAGTGAGAGAAAGAGAGAGAGACAGAGAGAGACAGAGAGAAGTAAGGGATATCAGGCTCGTTGCAAGCTTATTCCCATTGCTTCTTCTTCTTCTTCTTCTTTTATATCGAAATCACCCTTATCCCACGAGAAATGCAGGAAACAGGAGAAGGGGAAATGAGAGAATTGTGGTGTCATCGATATTCTGGGCTGTGTTATTTGCAGATGGCAAACAGATCTCGTGCTGATTCCCCCCCTCTATCTGCGGCACAGCACGCACACACACACGCACGCACACACACGCACACACACACACACACACACACGACACTCACAAGCGACTGCACGCCATCGGGTCCCTCCGACTTGCTTATTATCTTGAGTAGTGTTCAAACTGATGTAAAACAGAAATGGTGGGGTCATTACATTCTGGGGTTTTCGTGAAAGAGGAAATTATAAGGAGGATTGCAAGCACACACACACACACACACACACACACACATACACGCTCACATGTACCAACATACACACAAAC
>NC_134893.1:8930716-8943216 GCF_041734735.1 Babylonia areolata | reverse complement strand
AGCATCCTTTGCTATCATCCACATCTTTATCGACCATTCCGAAATAAAAGAAAATTGTTTCCGCTTCTATTACCATTCCTGTAATATCAGCACAAACGGAACACACGTGAAATAACTAATTTCGTATGAGTCATTCGTTCTACGATGCTTCATTCGGTACGCTCGTTGTAACCTCGACCCCCTCCCCCTCCCTATCCCCCACCCCACACCCGTGAAAAGTGATTGTACAAGTGGGTAGAGGTAAGATGGTGGACGTGGTGGACAGCATGCAATTTTTTTTTCTAAAAGCACAAGAATATGTGAAAACATGCTTGGGTGTCGACAGACAGACAAATGGGCACCGCCTTTGTTTTTTCCCTTTGTGTGTGTGTGTGTGTGTGTGTGTGTGTGTGTGTGTTGGTGTTGTTTTCGTTTAGAAATATTCTTGGGGCCCAGATGTAACGTGGTCTTGAAATCATTAGGGAAATTTGATTCAAACGCATTCATAGAAGATGAATTGAAAATGAAACAAAACACAAAGATAAAGCCAAAATCCATACCCCCCAACTCCCCCCCCCCCCTCACACACACACAGAAAACACACACACACACACACACACTAAGACAAAAAAAAAAAAGAAAACACCCCCTTCTCCGCAATTTCTAATTTTCAAATGCATCATGCAGAGTGTCTCTCTCATCTTTTTCAGCACAGCGTCAATTGTTGTTCGCCTTGTTTTCTTGGTGATGGTGATGGTATGGTGCTGGTGGTGGTTGTGAAGATGATGATGATGATATCATAGGTGATATGATGAAGTATGCTGATTTATGGAAAAAAAAGTAAGAGACGGATGGGCACATCTGACGGATAGACAAACTTGAAGACAGAAAAACAGACACACCAAGCCACTCAAATGTCGACAGAGTTGGAGTAGAACAGAGAGAGAGAGAGAGGGAGGGAGGGAGGGAGAGAGAGAGAGAGAGAGAGCAAACATGGAATCTGCGATGGTTCAGTGTGAGCATTTGTCGAACGAGGACGGAATTCAATGTATTGTAATGTAAATTGAAGTAATACATCGTATTTTAATGTAGTGTAATGTGAAATGGTGTATCATCGTTAAATGTATGGTAACGATTTGCAATGTATGTGTGTATGTATGTATGTATGTATCTGTGTATGTCTGTATGTATGAGTGTATGTATGTGTGTGTGTGTGTGTGTGTGTGTGTGTGTGTGCGTGCGTGCGTGCGTGCGTGCGTGTGTGTGTGTGTATATGTGTGTATGTATGTATGTAATGTTCATCGTTTCCTTTTCTCATTTGAATACAGTTACATCTTAAAGAAAGGAAAAAAAAGGAAAAGGTACACGGAATACTCACGGGAAAGTTGTCCATTCCTGGCACCCACACTGCTGTCGTCTTTGGCACGTTCTGGGGGGTTGGCCACTGCAACACACACACACATAGTACCCTCTCTTTAGCGCACTGCATAAAAACCTCATCGCTCATAGCTCATTCACATCTACTAACTTTGAACCCTTTCTGCGAGTGAAAACTGGGAACAGTGATAAATTCTAGCCTACTTTATTTCTGGTCTATGACTGTGTGAGTGCGTATGTGTATATGTGTGCGCGTGTGCATGTTTGTGTGTGTGTGTGTGTTGTGCGTGTGTGTGTGCGCGCGCGCATGTGTATGTGTGTGTGTCTGTGTGAGTCTGTGTGTGAGTAACAGTCTAAAACAATATTCAAAATGTTGCACACCACATTAATGGAGATCTTAAGTGCGTGCATCCAAATTGTTCGAAAAATTCAGACATTTTTCAGTTCATTAATAGAGCGACACAGAGCCAGAGAGAAAGAGAGAGACACCGACAGAGAAACAGAGACAGACGGACACAGAGATGGGCCGAAGGACACAAAACAAACAGTGTGAGAGACAGTCAGAAGCCATCAGCAACTCTCAAAGGACACACCGTCCTCTCTCTCAGCTCCCTGTGACACACACAACCATTGGCCACTAACCACCCACCTCCCCACCATCACCAACCCACCCGCCCCTCTCCGTCAACTGCACCATGCAGAACCCCCCTCTCCCCCTCAACGCCCCCCGGAACCTCCCTCCCCATCCTCCTCACTCACCCACCCCCGGCACACCCCATCCACTATAAAATTGCGGCAAAAACCTGCCCGGCAAATGGGGAGCGGGGAACAGTGGTGGCGGACAGCCTGAAAGGAATCCCCACAGCAGCAGTCAGCCTCCTCCCATGTCCAGGAACTGCCAAGGCAGCTAACCTGCCCCCTTAGAAATGGGAATCTCCACAAGGGTGATCATTCCTGACCACCTCCCCCCCCCTCCCCCACAACCAGTCCCCCTCTCCCCCTACCACCTTCACTCGGCAGGGATTCCAGATCCGCCGAGCCCTGACCGTTGGTTGGAGAAAGCCCCCACCTCATCGGGTATGCATGTGTAGCAAGCTTTGATTGGTCCCTGTTCCGCTGTTTGATGCCTGCCTCAATCTGCATGCAAATGCCTGTGGAGCTTGGCCCCTGGGTGCCCGTGGGAGGGAAGGGGAGAGGGGGGGGGGAGCTGCCAAGACGGTAGGTGGGGGATTGAGGGTGGGGCGGGGGGCGGGGGGAGTGTGTAAGTCAGGCTGATTGAAGGCGGAATTAAACCCACCATCGCTGTCCGCCCCGACCGACTCACAGCCCTGCCCTACTCCCTGTGGGCACTGCTGTCATACAGGATGAACGGCCCGTCAAGCGCCCCTGCCCCCTCCCTCTGTCTGTCTGTCTGTCTGTCTGTCTCTCTCTCTCTCTCTCCCTGTCTCGTCTCTTTGCGGTGAAGAAAGGGAATCTGAAGGTACATACCCAATGCTGACACATCAGAAAGTGTTTCATTCCCGGCCTGTCAGAAGGCGTTCTCCGCCCCTATGCACCAGTTAACAGTTCCCTGGTTATTTTCCCTTACACCTCGCGCCAAGTATGACGGGGATGACAGAATGGATGGTGGCGTAATAGTGAAACTATCTGCTTTCCGAACGCAAAAAGTAACTATATGCACTGGTGTGGAAGAATAAAACCACGACGGCACTGGACAGAACTATCAAACAAATAAAGAATGCGTGAATACATGCCTGATGTTATTCAAGGTTAGAAATGACCTAACACTGTTTGGCAGTTATGTGAAAAATAGATCTCTGTATGTCCACCCAAGTGTTTGAACTGCCTGTCCCCAAACGCGGCGGAACTAAGACCACCCAACAACTTCTGAACGCCATCTCCTGAACGCCACAAGTTTTGCAAATAACTCACGGATGTCTGATAGTTACAAACAACTCACGAATTCTAGATTTGTTACATGCAGGCTGTCTTAACTGCAACATCCAACTCACGTCTGTCGTAATTGCTACAACCAACTTCTGAATGTAATTACCACTGCGACCCAACCCCTAGGATTTCATCAGTTCTGCTGAAGTGAAAAACTTAAAAGGCTGGAAGAAAACTTTTGAGGACAGACAGAAAACGTCAGGAGAGGAGGAGGAGGAGGAGAAGAAGAAGAGGGGGAGGAAGAAGAAGAAGAAGAGGAAGAATAATTATGGACATAATTTTGTAGAATATGGTTTCAGTTTCAGTTTCAGTAGCTCAAGGAGGCGTCACTGCGTTCGGACAAACCATATACGCTACACCACATCTGCCAAGCAGATGCCTGACCAGCAGCGTAACCCAACGCGCTTAATATGGATGAACGAGAAAGCATCAGTGCAAATCATCAAGGGACAAAAACGGTGCCGTGTGTCCTTGATGTGGCGCACACGCTTTTTCTGCATAGCAAGGCCGACGGTTCCACCAAGGACAGAACAGACGTGTGAAGAAAGACAGGCGTCGGACGGCGGCTGTGGTGTGATGCATGTCCTCTTGCTGACGTGTTGCCGGTGCAGTCTCTGGGAATGACTCCAAGCACACGTCAGACCCAGAAACACTACCTTTGGAGTTCTGTGAAGTTCTGGAGGTCTTCTTGTTTTAACCCCACTCCATTAGCTTCAACCCCTTTTCCCAATAGAATATCTTTACCCTAACCCACCCACCCACCCACCCGAAAAAACGTGTTTAACTCGCATTATTCTGGAAATTAACGGAGGGTCATTTTTGGGCAGAAGCAGAATGACAACTAAAATGGAGTCATTTCGAGGACAGTGCCACTGCCTAAGGGCTTGTTTTGGAGGCTGGCCCTAAATGCTCTCCACTCATGTTGGTGTGGAATTAATCTGGTATTGCCCGTGAATGCCTCCTGGAGTGGATAAGATTTAAGCCCACATTAACATAATGACTTTAGGGACCAGGAATGGAGTGGGTTGGTGGTGGTGGGGGCCCGGGGCCTGGGTGGGCGGAGGGGGGGGAGGCATCCCAAAACGAATTCAACCGTGTTTGTTTTCTCCAGTGAATATACTAGACTTCACTTTCTAATACTCATTTGATGAAATCTTCAGGTCGTAGAATCATTCCAGGGCAAGGGTTGAAATCTTCCAGGCCACACTCCCAACTGGAGCCATTTCAGTCCTTCCCAGTCCTTCTCCGTGGCGCTAACTTCAGAGGGGGTGGTGTCATTCTGGGACATCACACCGAGGGAGGGAAAAGCCAAAGTCTGAATCAACGCATGACCACCTTCCGACATCTCTGGCTTTCACGCATCTTGCTAAATGGGCAGGAGACTGGGAAAGCTGTGGGAAGAAGGGACAGGAAGGCGGCAAGGGAGGTGCTGAGCGCTACTGACGCTCTGGTTTTCCTTTGGTGAAAAGGCGTAATGGAACCACTCCGTTCTGGTTAAATTTACATCAACGATCAGCTCCTCTCTCTGACTCTCTTTCTCTCTCTTACTTTCTATCTCTTTCAGTGTGTTTTTTGCGCGCGTGTGTGTAGACTGACTGTCTCGCAGTATGCGAGTGTGTCTATGACTGTGTGGTGCACGTGCGTCTGACGTGCTAGTCTTACCAATGACTCCATACTGACTGAAAACTGATGTTAGACAGACAGACAGGCAGAGACGTGAAGATAGACAGATAACGCAGGACCCAAAACTGTTACTTGGATTGAAACTTCAGGGAAGCGTGGAATGGTAAACAGATAGATAGATAGACAGATAGGTCAGTAGGTAGGTAGGTAGATAAACAGAGACTGAGAAACGGGACCAACAAACAGACAGACAGAGAGGAGACAAACAGTGACAAACACACAAACAGGCAACGACAAAGAGAACTCAATTAATGGCATGAACGGCAAACAACACACCGCTGAGCTGGTATTGATCATCGCAATATTAAGTCTCTCTGTATCACACGCACACACACACACACACACACACACACACACACACACACACACACACACACACACACACGCACGCACGCACGCACGCACGCACGCACACCTACACGGATGGGGAAGGAAGGAAGAAAAAACCCAGCAGATTGTAGGAACGGCGCGGGAACCAAACCAAACAACTGATTGCTAATCATGGCCGCTGCAGCCTGGACCAAGGAGGGGGTGGGGGCAGGGGTGGGGGGGGGGTGGGGGATGGCCACAAATAAACACATTCACCGCCTCTTGGCCCGCAAAACCTCTGGCATTTCTGCTTCCCGCGCTCCTGCTGGGTTGTGTGTGTGTGGGGTGGAGGGGGTTGGGTAGGGGGTTGTGTGTGGTCGGAGCTGGGGGATGGGGGAAGTTAGCATTGTCCTTCGTGGTACCAACGGCCAAAGCATTAAGCAATTAATCTAATGAAGGCAGCTACCCCGCACGCCATCTTCTATGGCATCTATATATAAAATTCTTCGCTTGTTGGTCTCTTTCGTGAGTGTGACTCATATCTCTCTTTCTCTGTCTTTGTCTCAGTCTCTTTCTGTCTTCCTCTTCTTCCCCTGTCCCCTCCCTTTTCACCCCCTCTCCCTTTTGTTATATGTGTGTATTTCTGTAGCTGTTAGTTTAATTAACGTGAATGTCCAGGTGATGCGTAAGAAAAACAAGCACACATTTTACACTGTCTCTAGGTTTCAAGAATATTTCTAAATCTGATATTGTTGTAAGGGTTGAAAAAAAAAAGAAATATGTGTTTATTGCACCATCTGTTTCAGTGAACTCGACTCTAAAATGTAGTATTTCGCATGTTAACTCTGATACAATCTAGAGATCATTAGGAGAGCTAATGTGTGGAGGGGCAGAGGGTAATTGGGTTGGGGATGCGCGCGGGGTTCGGGTGGGAGGAGCTGACGTCACGCTCTACGCATTTTCGTGTGTGTGTGTGTGTGTGTGTGTGTGTGTGTGTGTGTGTGTGTGTGCGATAGTGTGTATTTATGCGTGCGTGTGTGTGTGTGTCTGCATGCATGTGTGCCAGCGTGTGTGTGCGTGGGTGCGTGTGTGTATGTGTGCGGGGTGGTGGGATAGATTTCATGATGGAGGTCACATCTCTTTATCCCGTTCATGCTGGCTGTGTTTACCCCATTCTGTGTGACCGGGTCAATCAATATCAGAAAGATCAATACCAGATCGCCATCCTTTTGTTTGCCACGCTCGCCTCTGATTAATTCCTCTCTCTCTCTCTCTCTCTCTCTCTCTCTCTCTCTCTCTCTCTCTCTCTCTCTTTGTGTCACACACACACTCTCTCTCTCTCTCTCTTTCTCTACCTCTCTTTTGCTATATGGACCATAAAATTTCAAATGTAAATAAAAAAAAAAGTCACATCTCTCTTCCTCTCTCCCCCCTCACTCACTCACTCCCCCCATCTCTCTCTCTTCCTGACTTACGTCTCTCTCTCTCTCTCTCTCTCTCTCTCTCTCTGTGTCTGTCTGTCTGTCTCTCAACACGGGCGAAGTTTCTATCTTTAACTCTTTCGCTTCCCGTCTTATTTCTTCCTACTTCCCGATTCTCTCTCTCTCTCTTCCCCCCCCCCCCCCCCCCCCCCGCCCCCCCCCCAGGCCCTTTCTGTCTGAGTGTCCCAGGGAAAAAGGGATCAGGGAGGACGTCACGGCCGTTCTCAAGCCGTGAAGACGGCCACAACGTAATGCCACGTGCATTCAGCACACTGAAATTATTCTCATTCCATTGCAACATGAGACAGAAGACAGGGGGATTTTCGCTCAAATTGTCCGTTTCATCACTGAAGAGGATGTGGAATTCCGCTAATCAAAAGGTAAAAAAAAAAATAATATATGAAAAAATATAGAATGGGAAAAGGGGTAGGCATGACGAAAAACAGATCAAGGAGAAACTGGGGGAAACGAGTGAGAGAGAAAGGAAGAGGTCAGAGAAGGAGAGAGAGAAAGAGAGAGGGGTGGAGCGAGAGAAAGATGAAGAGAGAGAGGGGTGGAGAGAGAGAGAGACAGATATTTCCAAGCATGCGTGTATGAGTATGAAAGAGACGGAGACAGAGAGCGGGAGAGAAACACAGGTCAGAGACAAAGCCAGAAACAGAGCCCTGGGCCAGAGACAGAGACAGAAGCAAACAAAAGAGAGAAGTGACGTGTTTACGACGGACAACCGGATTGGCCACCAGCAAGCAGAGGCTAAAAGACCGCCGACACACGGTGCCTGAAAGCTTTGAACACAAGCCCACGGCAGGCGTTGCCTGGTGACAGCTCTTCCAGCCGGATTAGGAGCTGTGTAGGGAAACGCCGTAGGGTGGGGTGAGGGGGGTGGGGAGCTGTCAAAGCAAAATGTCGTGACTCTAGTCTATGTAGGCTGAGCAATGGTCCTTAGCGTCCAATCAGTTCTTAAAGAAACCCGTCAACAAACAAAACAAAAACAGAAAAAAACAATAACAACATAAACGTGTTAAAAACAGTGTGTGTGTTGAAAATGTTCTACTCAATACCGTGATGGTGCCAGTTCAAAATGATGCACCCGCCCACTCTGTCAATCAACGCTCTTCGTTGTTTTTCCTGTCAATGGCACCACAGGCTTACAGTAGAGTCCGGTGAAATCCACGCTTTGCGCTAAAGTGAACGGCAATTGACAACGAACACACTGTTCATATTAGTTCCGCTGACGCTTTAAGAGACCATGTGCAATCTTGACAAGGCTTCAAAATTTAAGGTTTATTTAAGAAAAAAAAGTTTAAAAAAATATCATGACGGGGTACATAAAAACAACAGAAAATAATCACACCGGAATGACGGTAACGAACAGGCAAACAAAACACGACGACATTCTAATAACGTTGATATCAAACAGTGCATAAAGAACACAATTGTGTGTAAATGAACTGATGCAAAGTTTAAGTTAATTGTCTGAACAGAGACGCAACTGATTTTAGAACGACACAGCCAAAGAATGAAAAGTAGAGAGAAAGAGGGTAAAAAAAAAGACCGGATGGAATACAAATGTAGAAAACCTGAATAAAAGGTGATCAGACACCATGTCAACCGTGTAAAGTTGTATTGTATTGTATTTCTTTTTATCACAACAGATTTCTCTGTGTGAAATTCGGGCTGCTCTCCCCAGGGAGAGCGCGTCGCTACACTACAGCACCACCCATTTTTTGTATTTTTTTTTTCTGCGTACAGTTTTATTTGTTTTTCCTATCGAAGTAGATTTTTCTACAGAATTTTGCCAGGAACAACCCTTTTGTTGTCGTGGGTTCTTTTACGTGCGCTAAGTGCATACTGCACACAGGACCTCTGTTTATAGTCTCATCCGAATGACTAGCCTCCAGACCACCACTCAAGATGTAGTGGAAGGGGAGAAAATATCGGCGGCTGAGCCGTGATTCGAACCAGCGCACTCTGATCCTCTCGCTTCCTAGGCGGACGCGTTACCTCTAGGCTATCACTCCACTTAAGGGAGTTCTCTGCCGCTATGAATATTGTTCAGACCCCACAACACACCAACCCCCCAAAAAGTTCAAAGAAAAGGTTTCTTATTCTTGTTCCATCTTTCCGGCGAACAGAACCAGTAAGTAGGTGCCAACTACTGTGGACTTTCCACCGCTGCTGTCAGTCCTGTCAGCAGTGAAAAAACCATGCCTGACAAATCCATGCTCTCAGAATCTGCAATTTAAAAAAAAAAGCACATTTACACACAATCATTTGTCAGTGAAAAACGGAGGAATATTTTAACACCTCAGCTGACGAAATTTAAACATGAGTTAATTATTTCAAAATAGGGCAGTTGAGCCAAATGAAAATCGGTAGGCCTAGTTCTGGTGTAACGCCATTGTCAAGGAAGCAGAAATGTGTGTGTGTGTGTGTGTGTGTGTGTGTGTGTGTGTGAGATGGCGTGACATGTAACCTGTCGGACAACGATCACAGGTGAATGTCCAACAGCGGA
The DNA here is from genome assembly GCF_041734735.1 of Babylonia areolata. NCBI lineage: Eukaryota > Metazoa > Mollusca > Gastropoda > Neogastropoda > Buccinidae > Babylonia > Babylonia areolata. The sequence goes on along the minus strand of NC_134893.1, from coordinate 8,933,925 downwards.
ACAGCAGAAGCTGCCTGTTTGTAACCCAGTTCCACCACACCGAAAAGCCATCAGCTAACCACACACGTCTCTGTCTCCCTCTCACTTTCTTTGTCTGTCTGTCTGTTGGTGTCTCTCTAACACACGCACATGCTTGCATACGCACATACACGCACACACACACGCCCTCCCCATCCCCCCCCCCCACCCCCACTCCCTTCACCCCCCCTCCCGTACGTCCTCAGCATAGATACAGGTACGTAGGCTCTACCTTCTTTCGAACAGATCATAAATTGGATTCCTACCTCCTTCTTCCTATCTCCCTTCGTTCATTCATTCGCTCTATCACCCACTACTGACTTCCATTTCTAATGCATTGAGAGGACGAAAGAAATATGCCTGTGAAAGATGACGACGTGTATATATTTGACCGTCCTTTTTTTTTCTTTTTTTACTTCTGTTTTCTTTCGTGTGTCAGCTATTGCGAAAGAAACGACGCATCAAGTAATGTCATGCTCTGCAGAGCCTTGTGTAATGATGTGGCGTCCTGATTCCGGCAGACTTGTCACATCAGCGGAGAAAAAAATAAAATAAAATAAATAAAAACCTCTACCGTGCCTCCGCCCCACCGCCCCCATCCCCCACCACAATCAAACACACACAAACACAGCATCAACCCCATCAGTTTGTGCAAACAGCCTGCTTGCCGACGCCAAACAATAATGAGGTTTTACAAAAAATAAAAAAAATAAAAAGGCATAAAAACAAACAAAAACATCAACACAAAAAGAGTGCACGCTCGCGCTCGCATTTAAACGAAAGATATGCTGCGCGTGCGCGCGCGCGCGCGCACACACACACACACACACACACACACACACACACACACACAGAGGCTGCGTAAAAGTACATGCATGTAATAGTTATTTCATTTGTATGTTTATCATGTATTCTGTTGTTTGCGAGCTATGTTGGTTGTGTCTCTTTGATTGAGAAAAAAATCATAGACGATTGTTGTGATCGGAGATGAAAAAAGCAATTCCTTAGCATTGCGTTACACTGACTTCAAAAGATAATGATATAAAGACAACAATGATATTTACAAGTACACGCCTGCAGGGCTTTTATCACAAGACTTCGAGAAAAGGGCGCGCACCGAACACACACAAACACACACACATAACGCGCTTGCGCGCGCGCGCACACACATACACACACACATACACACACTGAGAGAGAGAGAACTCAGAACTCAGAACTCAAAACGTTTTTATTCAAGGATTAAGATTTTAGGCATTGCCTATTCTTCCAATCTGTCCTTGCTAATCTACATCTAGTACAAATAGCACACACATAAATGAAAGGAAAAGGTTTTCATGCAGAATTGTATACATAATGAAGAACCCCCCCCCCCCCTCCCCCCCGCCCGCCCCCCCCCACACACACCCACATCCGTGCACACACATGCATACACACACTGACGCTCGCGTGCGGGCGCACACACATACATACACACACACGCACACACACACACTGACAGCACCCCTTCACTCCCCCCCCCCCCACACACACACACACTAAGATTGACAGATGGATAGGACAGTGATTCACACACACACACACAGAGAGAGAGAGAGAGAGAGAGAGAGAGATGTCATCAATATAGAAGTTCCAGAAACATCCGGGTGTTTAAAAGGTACAGTATTGTTACTGTCTCTGAAATCTATGTTGGCAAGTGCAGCATACTACAGTGACTACCACCATCACCAATATTACTTGAACACTTGTCACGATTATGATAGAACGAAATGAATAGATCATGCATGCATAAGAAATAGAACGAGAGAAAAAAAAAAAAAAAAAAGAAAGAAAAAAAAAGAAAAAGAAAAAAAGAGAGAGAGAGAGAGAGAGTTATCTATAATATGGACCATCTCATCAAAGTAAACCAACGACCAACATTTTAATTAATCAGTGAATGGCCCGGCTGAGACAGACTTATATGTTGCGGCAGCCACGAAGCGTTTCTGATCTTTCTGAAAATGCAAAGTTCACTTTTCTAAGACTGACGCCAACAAAGAGATAAAAGACGATGTAAGAGGTACACAGGGTAACGGGAAGAGGAACATGAAAACGTACGGACGAAAGAGGGAGAGAATGGTGCAAAACCAAAGAGAGATATTTTTCATACATGCACACATACACACCCACATGGACACAAACACACACACACACACACACACACACACACACGCGCGCGCACGCACGCACACACACACACACACACACACATGGATATGTGCGCGCAAGCGAAAGAGAGAGAGAGACACTCACACATACACATACATACAATGACGGAGTAGAGTCAGACAGCAGCCTCAGAAATCAAACACATACAGAGAGAGAGAGAGAGACGGAGACAGAGACAGAGAGACAGAGACCGAGAGAGAGATCAATGTTAAAAGAAAACCCAAAGCTTTGCTGTATTCATTTAATGAACTTTCCTTAACCATTATTTTTTATATACCATTAATTCCACTGATGTTCTGCGTTGGCTTGGTTTTGCATATAAAAAGAGTGCCCATTTCATTGCAAAGAAAAGCAATAACAACAACAACAACAACAACAAAAACAAACAGTTACGGAAGAGAGGCAGCAAGCCAAAGAAAACACCAACACACTCACACCAAGATTAATCTGACGCTCTCCCCTCCCCCGACTTCCCTTCCAGCCCTACCCACCCCCTACATCGAAGAGGAGAAATACCCCCAAAACATGGCTGGGCTAATCTTCCCAACTACAAGCCCGAAAAGTTACGGCGAAATAAACAACAGAAGTTAACTTAAGCCTCTTCGAAGGACCACAAGAAGAACAACAACAAGAACAAGAAGAAGAAAAAGCATCACGACAAAGGCACGCACGCGCAGAGAGTGGACCGAAATGTTGCAGGTTGGTGCTTTGTGTAATGTGGGTTGCTGTGCGGGGCAACATGACACTGAGATTGTACTGGTGCTTGTACCACAGATTGACTAAGTTTACAGTCGGGCCAACAGCAAAGTTAGAGCTGTATTATCAATGGCTCCTCCATTGCAATGGGAAATCATTTACAGATTAGTCTTTTGTGAAGGACTATGACTCAAATCAGGAGACACAACTGCACTGGCTCTTAGTGCTGCAGCTTAGGGGGCTAGTTGGCCTTTGGGAACCATCCCAACGCCGACTGTCCTAAAAAC
>NC_134893.1:8913216-8925716 GCF_041734735.1 Babylonia areolata | reverse complement strand
AACAAAGAAAATAAAACAGGACTACAAACATCACCCTGTTTAACCCCCTGTGTACATCTGATATACTCGCTAAATTTAGCACCACATCTTATTTTAGCTTTAACATCCTCATACATACTTTTAATACAGCAATAAAGTTTACCTTTTATTCCATTTTTTGTAAGAATCGGCCATAAAAGTTTTCTTGCTACTGAATCAAAGGCTTTTTCGAAGTCTATAAAAGCAACGTATAATTTTCGATTATGTGCAAACTGCTTTTGAACAGCTGCCATTAAAGTGAACATATGATCAACAGTACTGTAACCCTTCTTAAATCCAGCTTGGTATTCACTTGTCACGTTGTTCAATGTTATCCATTCAGTTAATCTTTCGTTAATAATGGAACCATATAGTTTACTTGCTATATCACATAATGATATCCCTCTATAGTTATTCGGCTCATTTCGTTCACCTTTTTTAAAGAGAGGAATGATAATTGACTCTGACCAGTTTTCAGGATAGATTCCCTGGTCAAACAAAACATTAAACAACTTGACAAGAAAAGTGATGGCAGGTTCACCAAAGTTCTTATAAAATTCACCAATCATTCCGTCCGGTCCAGCGGTTTTCCCATTTTTTAACTTTCTTATTGCTGACAATACTTCTTCTTTGGTGATAGTCCGATCTAAAAAGGCCGTGTTCTGATCTTCCATTGTCATAATATGTTCATCATCACGTGACATTTCATTTTCCTGAGCACTACAATCAGTATTACTTTCTTTTTCCAATATTCTTTTAAAATGGTTATACCATTCCTCCATTGTGATACTGTTCTTGGCAAAGACTCGTTTACTCAATAAACCCCGAACATTTTCCCAAAAATCTTGCTGGCTGTCAACAGAAGTAATAATCTGTTTCAACAATGAGTTATTATACAACCTTTTCTTTCTAAGTAGCATATTTTTGTATTCCCTTCGTGCTACACAGAATAAATCCCTGTCAACAGCATCCAATGTTCTGTTAAATTTTCCCAACAAACTACGCACTTTTTGTCTAACACATCTACATTCAGTATCAAACCATTTATTTTGCCGTATATTTCTATTTACACATATTTGCTGTTTCATACAATCTGCCGCTTGCTTTATTGTGTTGTTAAAGATTACAAGTGCCTCATTAACATTAATATCAACCAAATCTGTAGCATGTGACAATTCCAGACATATCTCATGTGACTTTAACTTATCAACAAAACCAGACGCAAATTCATTTTTCCACACATATTTTTCAATGTACTCTCTTTTCTCTGGTGCAGCTGTACTTCCGTTCACAAGAGGAATTTGCACGTGAAATTCCAAAGGCATGTGGTCAGATTCTATTTTTTCTTTTACACAAAATTTACAGCAAGAATTTATAAACTCGAAAAGATCAAACGATGCAATAAAATAGTCATTCACACTGCTACCAGTGTCACTTATATATGTGTAACGACCATTACTGTCACCGTCACATACACCATTGAGAATGTATAGACCAAAAGCATCACACATATCTAACAAGCTTTTACCGTATGAATTTAAAATCCTGTCTTCAGAGCGTCTGCTAATTTTAACCAAAGAGTACTTATCAAACCATGAAAACGTTTTCATTTCTTCACTGAAATCTGGAAGTAAGTCGGCAGTTCTACCATTAAAATCACCACACATCAATACAGAAATCTTTTCATCAGAACATAAATTATCCATCAAACAATCCTCGAGCTGACTAATACCATTATCGATGTTAAACACTGAATAGTAAGGGGACTTTTCCGGAGGCACATATCCACACACATACAAAACATCATTGGGCAAATGAAATAGTTTCTTATCAAGGATAAATAACAAAACATTATCAATATCTACATTTATTCTCCTCACCTGTTTAACAAGAGCGTTCCTAACCAAACACACTACTCCTCCTGAACGTCTACCCCTTTCTGTAAATTTAATTGCTGGTTTCACAAACACAGTATGATCATCGAAAATCGAAAGTTGAAAATCATCAAGAAAAGTTTCGACAAAGCAAACAAAGTCAAACAAGGACACATATTCCACAAAATCTGGATCTGAAATTTTAGAAAATAACCCATTAACGTTCCAATGCAGGAAAGAATAGTTGTTCAAATTATGTACACATTTTGACTTGTTACAATTTTCATCCACTTTTTCTAACTTTTGAACACTGACACGCCCACTGCGACATTCCTCAACAAGCGTAGGTGCACCCGTACCGATATCAATGTCACCCTCCACTGTTGTCATGCCATGCCTGTTGAATGCCGAACTCACAGCAACAGCTGTTTTATTTACATTTGCACGTGCTGTGTTCAGTCCTCCCCACCCCATCCCCACTACCGGTGTCGTGATGAAATTGTCCCTACGTGTGTAATGTCCGTCAACAGTCCCATCCCATCTGCACTGTCCAGTTGTCAACAATGGCCGGCCGTATCCCTAGGCCACCTCCACAATGCTGCGGTCGTCATCTCCCAGGAAGAATTTCTTTCCATCGATCAGGAGGTGGTCGTAGATCATGGTAGCCCTTTTCTTTTGATTCTTTGCCTCTTTGAGATGAGGTGACAGTTTCTTTCTGATGTTCCTGACTCTCAAGGAGAAATCCTCACCGATGAAAATGTTGCTTCCCTGCAGCTTCCGCTTTGCCTTCAGGATGCTCACTTTGTCTTTGTAAAACGTGCAACACGCTATCATAGGCGAATCCTTGTTCGTGTTTAGTCGGTGGACCCTATCAAAACAGACATCTCCTGACACTTCTAGCGTGTCAGTAATCAGGTCTTTGAGTTTGTTTTCACAGTCTTCCGGTGTTTCCTTCTCAGTTCTTTGAATGCCATGGATAATGAGATTTTTCCTCTTTGAGCGACACTCAAGATCATCGACTTTTGATTCCAAATTCTTTACATTTTCTTCCAGTTTTCTGTTTGATTCTCTCAAGACATCATTTGAATGCTTCAGAAATGTCACTTCTTCATTAAGAGATTGAACATCATCTTTCATAGCGGAATACAAATCTTTGATTTCCCGTAAATCATCTTTGAGTTCACCAAATTTAACATTCATGTTTGTCATGATGTCAGTCAAAGTTGGTTCTGTTCCACATGTGACCTGTCCTCTCGTCTGAACCTGTTCTTCATTGTCTCTCTCCAGACTCACCCTTCTAAGTCCGCTGCTGCTGGTCAGTCGAGACTGCCTCACGCTAGCTTGCTTGGGAGGGCCAGGATTGACTTCAATGTCCCCGCACTGCATGAGGAGATTGCTGAGAAAAATCACCGAGAGGGTCAGTCCCACTATGACACCGTCCAGCCGGTTTCTCGGCTTCAATGTCGGAAATCGTGAAAGAACTTTCTTCATGGCTCTACGGAACATAAAACAGATGAATATGGCCACAAAGGATCCACATCTTGCCCGGAAAGCGAGAGGTACTGCAGGCATGGTACTGCAACTACTCCCTGGCAAACTTTCAGAGTCGGTACTGGTCACTGACTTCCGTATAAACTGCTAACAGCGAGAGACTTCGACACACGTCTTCCTCTCTTGAGTACACGTGAACTCCCCCCGAGAGAGAGAGAGAGAGAGAGAGAGAGAGAGAGAGAGAGAACACAAAAAGGATCTATTTAGGAATGCCACATATAATTCATATTAAGCCTTCCCTCAGACAGACGCACGCGCACACCACACACACACACGTGCGCGCGCGTATTCATGAACATCCCATTCCCAGCTCCTTTCTTGATACACCATGAGTCTGTGTACAGCCCTTTGGTCAGACGCTGTGCGTACATTCACGAGTTAAAACCTACTGGGCATAACTACTTTATTAACCATTCTCGCCGTCCGCCTTAAATGTGATGTTTTCTGGTTGTACCAATCCGGTTTTTGAACAAAATATACTACCCTTTCAAACGTCCATCCTCCTCAACCCTCCGCGCTCTCTCTCTGTCCCCGTATCTCATCCCCTTCACCTCTCTTCCTCTCTCTCCCTAACGGATAACATCGAAAACCACAGATGACATCACCTGTCACTTACAGCTGTGGACGTGACGTTGCCGACGAAGATGACTGTTACGGGGGATATCCATGGCTGACGACGGAAGAGAGAAGATGGCCCCAAGTCCGATAAATAAATAAATATATATATATATATATATACACACAAAAAGACACCCAAGAATGTTCGGCCGACAAGTCAACACTTGTGCTCTATTCCCAGCGACGTTATAATTATGTCACTGATGCACCTTTTTGTTGCTGTTGTTGTTTTTTTCCCAAAGATCACAGCCCCAAACGTGATGTAAAAAAAAAAAAAAAAAAAAAAGTTCCAGTAAACGAACGATTTCGTGGAATGTTAAACACATTGACACTAAAGACTAAACAAAAACTAAATATTTCAAATAAAGAAAGAAATATTGAGCATAATATTATAAACGCAAAAGAACCAGCTTACCTACCAAATGAACAAGAAGATAAATACAAAACATTCTTTAAGCCTGCCTTTTTAGCATAGAACTCAAAACAAACAAACGACACATGCGCGTACATACGCTTTCCAGTGGCACGCACGCTGATGCATACATATACATGCACGCACAGAGACAAACACACATACACATCTACGCAAATGAGCACATACCGCTTGACAAACATCTTCATTTCTTTTCTTCAGATACACCATACTCAATGACATTTTTTTATCCAATCAAAATTACGTATTTGTAAAATAAACCGTCCAATCGATAAACAGATAAAAGATGCACATATAAAAAAAAATGTATAAGTGACTGCACATACAAACACACAAAAACAAAAACACCCTAGCCCTCACGTCTCAGCTACAGAAAAAAAAAGAAACAGAAAAAGAGAAGTCACAAGCACCGGATTTGCGGTGGCCTCACAAGTCCCTCTCACTCTCACAGCCATCAACAACAACTGCCGCCACCACCACACACCGACGACGACACTTCTGGCACCGCCGCGACAACGATGGTACCACCACTACTGCGATGGCAACTGCCCTTATTTCTCTGTGTGTGAGAGTGTGTATGTGTGTGTGTGTGTGTGTGTGTCTCATTCTCTCACCTCGCGTCCCTCCCGCCCGCACGCCCACCGTGCTCGCCTGATAGTTTCGTCGTCGTCGTTGTCGAAGAGCGCCTGTTACCGAGCGCCATCAGCGACCGTACAACTACCGGTGTTAGGTCAGGGAAATCACCCCCCCCCCCTCTCCACCTCCCCCCCCCCCCACACACACACACTCCTAGATATCCTTACCACCACCACCCTTCCTCCCACACCCCTGCCTCTTGACTCTATCTCCATCACAAAGGCAAGTTCTAGCGTTCGCAGCTGACCGAGCTATAAAGGGATGGGTGAGTTAATTGATTTTACCGATGGGATGACTTCTATTTACTGGGTGAGAGTACTAGTGAATAGAGAGTGGGAGAGAGGGGAGCGTGGGAGGGACAGAGCGAGACAGAGGGAGAGGGAGATAGAGACAGAAACAGAGAGACAGACAGACAGAGAGAGACACACAGATAGAAAGAGGACAGAGGGAGAGGGGAGAAGTGAAGGGGGAGAGAGAGGGGACAAAGAGATAGATGGGAGATGGAAGAGAGAGAGAAAAGAGGAGAAAGAGAGAGAGAGTGAGAGTGAGAGAGAGGGAGAGAGAGGAGGAGGAGGTGCAGGGAAAGACAGGTACATAAAAAGGGGAAGAGAGAGTCTGCTTGAAAGGATGACTGGTTATGTTATTACTATCTCGAGTGAGTGGCAACACTGCACAGTTGATGCAGGTAAACTGACTGGGTAGGTGGGTGGTTGGAGGGCTGAATGAGTCATACACAGGATATTAATTTTGGTTTTGTTCTGTTTGCTTAGCTGAGGGAATGAACGACAACAGAGACTTGTGGTCCGTTAACATGTTGTGTCTTCCGCTCTCTCTTTCTCCTATGTGTGTGTGTGTGTGTGTGTGTGTGTGTGTGTGTGTGTGTGTGTCTGTGTCTGTGTGTGTCTGTGTCTGTGTGGCTGTGTGTTTGTTTGTCTGCGTGTGCCTCTTTTCCCACCTATATGCACTTCTCTCATTCGATCTATTTCTGTGTCCTTCTCTCTCACTCTTGCATGGATGACAACGTGGTCAGACACAAGCGAAATCCGAGCCGATGCATTAATTTGCCTACCACCTAATACAGAAACACGAGCCGTCACCCCCATCTTGCCCCCCTCACCCCCAACTGTCTTCATCCTGCGCCAGCCCCCAACCAAACCTCGCCTGCAAATCAGCAGAGATCGATCTTTATGCTAGGTATGTTCGGAAGGACCACCCCCTCCCATTTCCACAGACACACACACGTTCACAAACTTACTGGGAGATGGGGTAAGAGGGTACGGCAGTGGTCACTCAGTCTACACCCAGTTTCCCAGCGCACTAGGGGAAGGGGTACGGGCAGGGTTCATTCAGTCTCCTGCCTACTCTCCCCCCGTCTGCCAACACACTTGTGTAGGGGGTGTGGGGGTGGCAAGTGGTCTCTGTCTCCCCAAGTCTTCCAAAAGACCTGTCTAGGGACGGGGGTGGCAAGAGGTCACTCAGTCTCCCCCAGTCTCCCAAAACACTTGTCTAGGGCTGGGGGTGGCAAGTGGTCAATTAGTCTCCTCCAGTCTCCCAAAACACTTGTCTAGGGCTGGGGGTGGCAAGTGGTCAATTAGTCTCCCCCAGTCTCCCAAAACACTTGTCTAGGGGTGGGGGTGGCAAGTGGTCAATTAGTCTCCCCCAGTCTCCCAAAACACTAGTCTAGGGCTGGGGGTGGCAAGTGGTAACCCAGCCCCCCTCCACCCCCCCACCCCCAGTCTCCCAAAACACTTGTCTAGGGCTGGGGGTGGCAAGTGGTCAATTAGTTTCCCCCAGTCTCCCAAAACACTTGTCTAGGGGTGGGGGTGGCAAGTGGTCAATTAGTTTCCCCCAGTCTCCCAAAACACTTGTCTAGGGCTGGGGGTGGCAAGTGGTCAATTAGTTTCCCCCAGTCTCCCAAAACACTTGTCTAGGGGTGGGGGTGGCAAGTGGTCACTCAGTGTGCCCTGCAGTGTTCCAACACACATGGGGAGAGAGGCGGCAAGTGGTATCTCAGTCTTCCCCCAGTCTCCCAAAACACATGTGAAAGGATGGCAAGTGGTCTCCCCCGCCCGCCGCGCCGCTCCCCCCCCCCCCCCCTTCTCAATCCACACGTGATCAATTCCCAGGACATGAAAGGTGTCAGCGCGGCACACGCACAAAGATGAAACCCTCCAGGGGGGGGATGGCGTTGTGGCCACCTTGTCGGGTAGAGAAGTAATCAGTCCGTCTATATGCACGCTGCCTGTCTCCTGTCTGCATGCATTTCTTCAGCGGGAGGAAAGAGGTTTGGGATTTTCACGCGCGCGCGCAGATGCGAGAGAAAGAAAGAAAGAGAGGGAGAGACAGACAGGCCGACAGACTAGATAAATACTCAGAGACAGAGAGACAGCGACACAGAGAGACAGAGACAGCGAAAGAGAGAGAGAGAGAAACACACAGAGAGAGAGAGGGGGGGGGGAACAGATTTAATGGACCGTGTTCCTGGCCTGTCAAAACTGTCTTTCCCTCTCGTTCCTCAATCTCTGCCGGTATATGGGGGAGACAGGATGGAAACAAGATCCAGGCTCATCGGAATTCCCCTTCCTGTCATCAAGAATCAGTTAAATCGGGGTGAGGAACGGCTCAAATTCCTGAATAATAAAAAAAATGCATCCCAGGCACGTGTTGAACAGCATCCGGGATGTTCGGATTACCGTTCACCCCCCCCCACCCCACCCCCCCCCCCCCCCCCCCCCCCCCCACCAACCCACCCACCTTTCCCCCTCAGTCACCCTACTTGCTGTAACCCCACACCCACCCCTATCCTCCCCCTGGGATCTGTCACCTCCATCTCCACCACCCCTTTCCCTCCTATATTTACATATATATATATACATACCCTCAGCTCTTCTAAACCTCTCGTAAACGAAATATTTTTGACATTTATCTTGATTATTCCGGGTTGTCAAAAAGCTTTCTCCACACAGCCTGGTAAAAAAAACAACCAACCACTACCTGGGTCCCTGTCATGTTCGACACGTTATTCTTACCAACCGACGTACACTACCGAGACAACTGATAAGCATCTGATGTCAAGGATAAGGAACAGGAAAGAAAAAAAGTTGGGTAAATCAATAGACTATCCAAGGTTCACTCAGCTCTGAGGTAACGAGAGGGAAAATGTGAGCCAAGTACAACATGACAATCGGTGACAGTGAAAGTGAACGACAAACTGCCAAGGACATCTTTATGTTCCAAGAACATGTTTGTATCGACTGTGAAAAAACAACAACAAAAACATGGAAAACGCTGGGGTCAAAACGGTAATCTGCCAGAACAAATTACAAAGGTGGAAACACACACACACACACACACACACACACACACACACACACACACAGAGATAGAGAGAGAGGGAAAGAGAGAGAGAGAATTCTTCTTCTTCTGCGTTCACTCGTATGCACACGAGTGGGCTTTTACGTGTATGACCGTTTTTACCCCGCCATGTAGGCAGCCATACTCCGTTTTTGGGGGTGCATGCTGGGTATGTTCTTGTTTCCATAACCCACCGAACGCTGACATGGATTACAGGATCTTTAACGTGCGTATTTGATGTTCTGCTTGCATATACACACGAAGGGGGTTCAGGCACTAGCAGGTCTGCACATATGTTGACCTGGGAGATCGGAAAAATCTCCACCCTTTACCCACCAGGCGCCGTCACCGTGATTCGAACCAGGGACCCTCAGATTGACAGTCCAACGCTTTAACCACTCGGCTATTGCGCCCGTCGAGAGAGAGAATATTTGGGCTAAAGTAGACGGTGAAACATCATCACACTGAGTGTAAAACACAATCGCGTTTCAAAGCCATGACCCATATTTCAAAATGTAATGTTTTAGATGAGTGAGATCCGTAGAGATAAAACAACAAAAACAACAAAAACATTCAGGCATATTTCGCATTTCTTGGTAGAATTCGGAACCTCAAAGCAGTCAACACAAAATGAGAGGAGAAAAAAAACGGGCTATTCAATCCAGCCGGAGAGCCAAGGACGGGAAATATCACCCCCGTCACAGATGTCACCGACACAAAACCTGCATCCTCCAGAACCCGAATTCGATGCGAGCAGGTCAAACTGACACCAGGATCAGCACGTAGGGCAAACACCGACATCACCAGTGTTTGGGGAAACTGGACACCCGGCTGTCCGTTTGTGCCATTAGTCACAAGGTCCATCAGAGTGTCCTGTGTTAGTAACCTGAAGTCACTGTCCGTGTTTTATTGCCGAGGCTTTGAACCAGATAACGTCAGTGTGTGTGGATGGGTATTGTTGTTGCCAACGTGCAACTTTTTTTTTGGTTTGTTTTGTTTTGTTTGTTTTGGTTATCTTATTTCTGCTCTATCTTGCCGTCACATGTTGAAACTCGTTATGGGATGATCAAGTACTCTGCGTCGTTGGGGATGCTGTCTTAGGCACGTGGGGTGTGTGACGAAATACAGTCTAGACCACAATGCAAACCGACTGATTCAAACTCAACGGGCCTTAAAACGGGAGTTGAAGGTTGAACGTGTGCACATAACCATCAGCTCCAACGTTAAAGAAAACGTGGGCGAGAATCGCATAAAATGCCAGGCACACAGACGCCTCCCCCCCATCCCCCCCCCCAAACACACACACAATGCTTTCAGCATCGGGCGTGTAAAATTTAGAGAACCATGTAACACTGCACGCTGGACTATAACGGAGCGACCAGGCGTGAAGGCTGACGGTGTAACGGAGGATTGAAGCTGACACCAACCACAGACAAAAACCCTCCACCAACATCTAGGAAATATAATCGCACCCTCGGCTTTCTGGGGTCGTTTTTCTTCTAATGCCTTGTCCTGCTCCCAACGCCCTTGGAGCCATTTGCTGGTCAACAGGCTCACAATGCCAAAAGCCTGTCCTGATCGCGGGAACACACACGGCTTCCACCTCGCCACCCATCCATTTTTCTTCGTCGCTGATGACTGTAATTTTGTTCTCCGGCAAAGAGCACCAGGGGCTGCAGATGAACGAGCCTTTGGCGTGCCGGTGTACAGTGAATGAGTTCACCCTGCTTACCTCACTGGTTTGGCCAACAGCCCACAAACCACGCTCACTGGGAATGAATCCGGACTGGCCACAGTTATCCGATTGACCAAACATGCGGAAGTGACTATGTCCGAAATCAATCAATCAATCTATCTATCTATTTATCTACCTATCTATCTATCTATTCATCCACCTATCCTCTGTCTAATATGCTATTTTTGTTTTAATTGTGTTTTGTGTGTGTCTGGTCCTTTGGCACAACAAGATAGCAATCACAGAAAACATCATATCAAGCCGCACACAAAAAAGCCAAATCATATAAAACATTATCACCATGTGACTTCAATGCCACTGTTGAACCGAACTGAACTGCAATGCTATAGAACTCGAACTTTTGAGCCCTTCTTGTTTTGTTCGTGATTCAACTATGTGTTGTATTGTGTCGTATTGCATTCTATTGTATTACATTGTATTGTGCTTCAGTCAAAACATTTCTTTGGGAAATTCGGGCTGCTCTCCCCAGACAGATCTCGGTTTATAGTCTCATCCGAAAGACTATCAGCCAGACCACTCCTAGAAGACTAGAGGAGGGAGGAGTCAACTTCCCCGTCCGTTTGTCAATGGAACCCAGTTATCTCTCTCTCTCTCTCTCTCTGGCAGGGCGCTCTATCCAATGGCTTACGTGTGGCTCTCTGCCTCATCATCCGTGTGAATCCAGACCTGGCCAATAAAGAGTGGCGAGGCTTCCCACCGTGTGCAGCCGGAGAGGAGATATCCAGTCCCCAGGTATACTCTGGATCGCAGGCGTTTTACGGCCGTTTCCATGACAACGGCTTCTTAATGTCCCATCCAGGCTTTTTTGTGCTTCCGCCTCTTCGTTTTTATTTCAAAGAGATCATTTTCCACTTCAGGTATTCTGGACTTAAAAAAGATACCTTGGTTTTGCGAGTTACTTCCATTCCCAGCAACTGGAAGGGAGGGGGGCGGGGCATGTTGTTCTGGTCGTGGCTGAAGGGTTTTGAGTGCTGCGGGGCCCTAAATTTGTGGTGGGGATTGCGAGGAAGGCCAATGTGATCAGTTGACCACATGATCTGCATTGATCTGGACCAACGAACGGCAATCACCGTGGCACACAGCACGTCAGGACACCGGCTGGTATAGAAATCTGTGCAACACACTGCTGACATGGAAGCCTTGGTGTTTCGTTCAAGTTTAATGTTAACGCCATTTTTCCTCCCAAACACCTTGCATCACTGCCTCCGTGCTTTCGACTACCATACCTCTCTTGGTTTCTTTCTTGTCACCTCCACACCATTCTGCAATCCTTTCATTGGCACTTCCATACATACACCACTGGATTCCCTTCATTTGACTTTTTGTGCGTGTGCAAATTTTGATTCCCTTCATCAGCATTTCCATACGTATACAAGTCGAGATTCCCATCATTGGCACTTCAATACCACTCTGGATTCTCTTTATAGAACTTTCATGGTATTCTGGATTACTTTGACTATCACTTCCAAACCATTATGGATTCCCTTCATTCGCACTTTCATGCCAATCTGAGTTCCGGTTCCCTTCATTAATACTTTCACGCCATTCTGAATTCCCTTCATTAGCACTTTCACGCTTAAAAACATCCTGGGTTCCCTTCATTTGTACGTGTCTCCTGGGAATTGTAAGCCTGTTAGAAAGATTATTCAATATCTTTGTTTTCAGGATCTTCGGAGAGCACGTGTGTCGGTTGGGTCTTTTTCTTTGTGACAATGACCACAATCAACAAACCGGGAGGGAGATGGGAGGCAAGGGTGTGTGTGGGGGGGGGGAGGGGGGGAGCGGGGTTAAGCCAGCTTCAGACTTTTCCCCACCCCAAACCCCGACTCCATTATCTCACACACAGACACCAACATGGTGATACAGAAAAACAACAACAACAACCCAGCACGCACCTGCCACTTCGCTGACCAAACAGCTGTCGCCGATTGACCGGCACGTAACTGCTGACCGTCTTGACGACAAAGGGATTCCGTCATCATCCGACAGATTAACCCCTTGACTTATGCTGACGAGTATGTTTGTTGGTGAAGGGGCGGTCACATCAGCTACGAAGCATACTGGTCAGGGTGTAAGTCACCCTTTCCCTACAATCATGAACTGCTTCACCTTGGGACTGTATCACTTTTGTTCATCATTGCCAGTTCTGCCACTGACAAGAACACAAAAATCCGAAACTGCTTTTTGAAACTCTAGTCCCATTTCAAAACGTTCAGCAGTTTAGGGGTTAAAGGCAAGGCCATGAATCTGTTACCTACGT
>NC_134893.1:8905716-8908216 GCF_041734735.1 Babylonia areolata | reverse complement strand
CCCCTTCTCTCTCTCCCCGTTTCTATCTGTCTGTCTCCCCTTCTCTCTCTCCCCGTTTCTATCTGTCTGTTTCCCCTTCTCATTCTCCCCGTTTCTATCTGTCTGTCTCCCCTTCTCATTCTCCCCGTTTATATCTGTCTCCCCTTCTCTCTCTCCCCGTTTCTATCTGTCTGTCTCCCCTTCTCATTCTCCCCGTTTCTGTCTGTCTCCCCTTCTCTCTCTCCCCGTTTCTGTCTGTCTCCCCTTCTCAATTTCCACGTATATCTGTCTGTCTCCCCTTCTCACTCTCCCCGTATATGTCTCTCTGTCTCTCCTTCTCACTCTCCACGTATATGTCTGTCTGTCTCCCCTTCTCACTACCCCGGTATATGTCTGTCTGTCTCTCATTCTCTCTCTCCCCGTTTCTATCTGTCTGTCTCCCCTTCTCATTCTCCACGTATATATCTGTCTGTCTCCCCTTCTCATTCTCCACGTATATATCTGTCTGTCTCCCCTTCTCTCTCTCCCCGTCTCTATCTGTCTGTCTCTACTTCTCACTCTCCCCGTACATGTCTGTCTGTCTCTCCTCTCTCTTCCCGTACATGTCTGTCTGTCTCTCCTTCTCTCTCTACCGTATATGTCTCTCTGTCTCTCCTTCTCTCTCTCTCCCATATATGTCTCTGTCTCTCCGTCTCTGTCTCCCCGTATATATCTGTCTGTCTCTCCTCTCTCTCTCCCCGTATATGTCTCTCTGTCTCTCCTTCTCTCTCTCCCGTATATGTCTCTGTCTCCCCGTATATGTCTCTCTGCCTCTCCTCTCTCTCCCCGTATATGTCTGTCTGTCTCCCCTTCTCACTCTCTCCGTATATGTCTGTCTCCCCCCCCCCCCCTTCTCTCTCTCTCTCTCTCTCTCTCTCTCTCCATGAACGCTTGCACAGCCAACCAAGCGCGAGCAACTGGGAATCAAGGGTCATCAGACCGACAGCTTCCCACCCCATCAACCCATGCTTTCCCCCCAGGGTGATCGCCGCCTTACATAATGCATGGTCATGGCAGGGGTGGACTTCAGCCAGCAAATCACAATACACAATGCTTTACAATCACACGCAAGCCCGTAGCTCGGTAGCCGTCATCATGGATGTATGAGGTTCAGCCATCCAACTGACAGGCTGTAGGGGCTGGAGAGTCGTGGTAGGGGCGGGGGATGAAAGAATATTGTATTGTATTGTTCTATTGTGTTGCACTGTGTTACCGTTTGTTTCTACAGCCTTCTCTGTGCGGAATTCAGGCTGCTTTCCCCGGAGAAAGCGCGTCAATTTTTCTGTCTGCAAGTGTCTCCAAATGACTAGAACCCAGAGCAGCACTCAAGTTCTAAGTGGAGGTGGGAGTAAACTTCCTCGTCCCTGTATGGGACTCGAAACCCTGGACACTTGCTTTCTAGTCAGGGGCATTGCCGCTGGGCCACAACTCCACATGGTGACAGAAGAAGAGGGATGGTGGACACTGGGTTGTGGGGAGCTCTGAGGATGGAGATCTGATGTTTAATAGGGCGCCACGGTTATTTCGTTTCCTCTGGCTGTCAGTTTTGTCGTATCATCCACACAGTCCTGTTTTTTTTATACTTTATATATATATATATATATATATATATATATATATATATATATATATAATGTGGTTAAATTATATATATATATATATATATATATATATATATAATTATACATGATAGTCAGTCGTGTCCGACTATGACCATCAGAACAGCAGAGGAGGCAACTGCTGTTCCGACTATTTGGGCTAAAATTTGATTATAGTGGAGAGTGTCTTGCCCAAGTACATCCCCACTCTCTCGGCCAAGAGGGTTTTAGGACAGTCGGCGTTGGGATGGTTCCCAAAGGCCAACTAGCCCACAAGGCTGCAGCACTAAGAGCCAGTGCAATTTTGCCTCCTAGTTTGAGAGTCATAGTCCTTCACAAAAGACTAAGCTGTAAATGGTTTCCCATTGATTAAATTAATAGAGCTGTCAGAATGACAAAGGTGCTGAATTATCCAATGAACCGTTGCTATTTCACTTCTCATCAATATGTATTGAAAGAAAGGAAGACTTGTCCTTCCCACGTCCTCAGACGAATATCATCACTATTTCTAAAACACCGACACACAACACGAGTAAACACACACACACACACACACACACACACACACACACACACACACACACACACCGATAGGAAAAAGAAATAAAACTGCACGCAGGAAAAAATACCAAAAAATGGGTGGCGCTGTAGTGTAGCGACGCGCTCTCACTGGGGAGAGCAGCCCCAATTTCACACAGAAGAAATCTGTTGTGATAAAAAGAAATACAAATACAAATACAAAATACAAATACACCGCACTGATCTGGAAGATCGGAAAAATCTCCACCCTTCAGCCATCAGGCGCTAATACAGACATCCGAACCCGGGACCCTCAGACTGAAAGTCCAATGCTTTAACCACTCGGCTAACGCGCCCGTCTCGGC
>NC_134893.1:8898216-8900716 GCF_041734735.1 Babylonia areolata | reverse complement strand
CTGTCTGTCAGACTCCGAACAGAAACGCGGTCAGTGGCACACCAGGCCGCCAGTCTCTTAACACCCAGTTTTCGGCCAGCGGCGCTGAAAATAATCGTTACTGAGCCCCGTCCCCTCACTCCCCCTCCCGAAATCCACCCCCTCCTCCTCCCCCACCCCCATCCTTCCCCATATGTCCGCACCCCCCCCCCCCCCCCCCCCCTCCTCCCCACCGCTCCCTGTTTTTTTTTTATCCCCCACACACCTCTCTCTTTCTAGCACACACGTTCTTTCTGTCCCCTCCTCTTAAACACTGCGGTAAATAGGACGTACAGAGACACCTGTCATCTATTCTTTTTCAAGACCTCATCGATCTAGCGAGCCCAGTACTTAATCAGTGTCGTGGTTGCGCTTTTGTTCTCACCTTGTTTTTCTGCTGGAACGATTTTTTTTTTTCATGGAACAGGAAAGGGAAAGGAAAACTGATGACAGATAATGATCACGGCGAGTGTGTGTGTGTGTGTGTGTGTGTGTGTGTGTGTGTGTGTGTGTGTGTGTGTGTGTGTGTGCGTGTGTGCGTGCGTGCGTGTGTGTGTGTATGTACGAATAATCGTGTCCATGTGTGGCACAATTCTCTCTCTCTCTCTCTCTCTCTGATTATCTCTGTTTCTTGTGTGTGTCATCTTCGCCTAATAGGTGTGGTGGGGGGGGGAGATGGAGGAGTGGGGGGGGGGAGACAAATGAGGGCAGAGGTTTTTCTTCGTAATATTTCGGGTGTAGATGTTTGTGTCTACGAGAGAGTCAACGTTCCTTCCATGCTGTACAACTTCGCACCCCCAACCCACCTGCACTTGACTGGTCCAGTCATAATAATTACTCTCCCTCTATCGAACTCCACCCCACCCCACCCCCAGCATCACACCGGTACCCCTCTTTCTCGTCACCCGTGTATGTACCATCTGTCAATGCCGGACCCACCAGCCTCTCGCACTGCCCCGTAACGTGACAGTCAGACAACAGTGGCCTGACCCAGTGACTCTCTTTTCTTCTTCTTCTTTCTTTCTTTCTTTCTTTTTACCTTCCCTGTTCAGAAGATCGCCTCTGATTGTGAGTTAATGAAAGCACACTCGCATGAACGTGTGTCGTCCACATGTCACTGGGAACGTTGATATTTCTGACTTCCCTAACTTTCAGTACTGGTTTTTGGGGTTTTTTTTCTTCATGCTAAATTAAAGACTTTCTTTCTATTATGTCCATTAAGCACCCTACACCCCACCCCCGCACTTTAACCGTACTTTCTGTTTATTTCAGATGTTCATCTTTGAATCCACCTTCCAACCATCATGTTGCCCCCAACACGAAAGAATGTGCAAACTAATAATATAATAATGATAATTAACTAGATGTCTATAAAAACCAATATGTCCGACGGGACATGAAACATTCCTTTCTTCCTTCCTTTAACCCGCTAGGAGCAGTGAAATAAGTCCCTTTCTTCCTTCCTTTAACCCGCTCGGAGCGGTGAAATAAGTCTCTTTCTTCCTTCCCTTAACCCGCTAGGAGCAGTGAAATATCCCTTTCTTCCTTCCTTTAACCCGCTAGGAGCAGTGAAATAAGTCCCTTTCTGTCTTCCCTTAACCCGCTAGGAGCAGTGAAATAAGTCCCTTTCTTCCTTCCTTTAACCCGCTAGGAGCAGTGAAATAAGTCCCTTTCTTCCTTCCTTTAACCCGCTAGGACCAGTGGAAATAAAGTCCATTATTACCCTTTCCTTAACCCATAGGAGCACTGAAATAGTCCTTTCTTCCTTCCTTTAACCCGCTAGGAGCAGTGAAATAAGTCCCTTTCTTCTTCCTTTAACCCGCTAGGAGCAGTGAAATAAGTCCCTTCTTCTTTAACCCGCTAGGAGCAGTGAAATAAGTCCCTTTCTCTTCCTTTAACCCGCTAGGAGCAGTGAAATAAGTCCCTTTCTTCCTTCCTTTAACCCGTTCGGAGCAGTGAAATAAGTCCCTTTCTTTCTTCCTTTAACCCGCTAGGAGCAGTGAAATAAGTCCCTTTCTTCCTTCCTTTAACCTGCTCGGAGCGGTGAAATAAGTCCCTTTCTTCCTTCCTTTAGCCCGTTCGGAGCAGTGAAATAAGTCCCTTTCTTCCTTCCCTTAACTCGCTAGGAGCAGTGAAATAAGTCCCTTTCTTCCTTCCTTTAATCCGCTAGGAGCAGTGAAATAAGTCCCTTTCTGTCTTCCTTTTACCCGCTAGGAGCAGTGAAATAAGTCCCTTTTCTTTCTTCCTTTAACCCGCTAGGAGCAGTGAAATAAGTCCCTTTCTGTCTTCCTTTAACCCGCTAGGAGCAGTGAAATAAGTCCCTTTCTTCCTTCCTTTAACCCGTTCGGAGCAGTGAAATAAGTCCCTTTCTGTCTTCCTTTAACCCGCTAGGAGCAGTGAAATAAGTCCCTTTTCTTTCTTCCTTTAACCCGCTATGAGCAGTGAAATAAGTCCCTTTCTGTCTTCCTTTAACGCGCTAGGA
>NC_134893.1:8890716-8895716 GCF_041734735.1 Babylonia areolata | reverse complement strand
GGAGGGGTTGGAGGGATTCTGGGGGTTGGGGAGGTAGATGGTCGGCCAATACGCGCGTGGTGGAACCGCCTGGAAGCAAGCTAGCAAGCAAGCAAGCATGCAAACAAGCACTAAACTAAGCTGCTGTCTCCACAGAAAAGAACAGTGTCCGAATCCGAATGCCAAACACACATCAAGATGGATCGGTGCTTGAAAGACGAGAGGCCACAGCAAACAGTCACCAAGGTCTGGCTGGCCGTATGCATCGATTTTTTGTCCTACCCCTCCCCCCACCCCCACCCCCTTCCCTGCTCCTCCCTCCTCCATTTCCCTTCCTACCAGTAGACTTCCCTCTACTCCCCACACACGTTCCGACTATCCTTACTCTTCACTGTGTCTCTCTCCTCCATTTCCACTCCAAACTCATATGTTGACCCCCGCCCCTCCCCCTCGCCCCTCACTCACATTGTTGCTCCGGTTAGCTTTGGCAGTCTGCGCTTGTCACGTCGAAACGTGCTTCCAAGGCCAAAACCTCTCAGCTGAAAATTCCATTACTGGATAGAAGAAGAAGAAGAAGAAAGAGAAGAAGAAACACAAACCAAAACAAGTTATCATAATTATTGCGATCTTGCCCTGTGGATTATAAAACTCTTGGGCAACATTTTCCCCCCGGCTCGTTTTAGAATTGTCAAACAAATGACTAAATAAGCAGGTACATGACTTTTTTTTTTCTTTACAAACATAACGCATAGTACTTTGTAGCGAGATGAGTGATACAAATAGTTTTTGCACACATAAGAAATTACATCACAACGTGTTTTTCCTGTGTGCAGAAGTAGTAGTGCGGATATCATAATCATTATCACCATCATTTGTCATTATCGTCATCATTCATTATTATCAATAGTTATAGCAACAGCAGCAGCAATACTGAGCAGGAGTAGTTGTTGCAGCAACAGCAGCAGTAGGAGTAGTAGTAGCAGTAGCAGTAATGTAGTAGTAGTAGTAGTAGTAGTAGCAGTGGTAGTAGTAGCAGTGCTTCATAACGCCAAGTAGTAATACTCGTAGTGCATCCATTAATGCACAAATCCATCTTGTTTATGCACTCATTCATTCCTGACTGGCCTTACAAAAAAGGGTCGACAATTATATGTTAAATGTTTACACATAGCTCAACCCCCCGCATGTGGGAACGAGGGGCTGTGGCATTGACAAACTGCGCAAGCAAGAAAGGAAAGAAGAAAAAAAAGAAAAGAAAGGGAATGGCACGAGGCCAAACACTTTGTTTTTCATCTGTGGCCTAATCCCGAAACGGTAGAAACATGAAGTGTTCTTGGTCTCGTGAACAATGTTGTGAGCATAAGAATGCAACAACACTCCACTACAGAAAAAAAAAAATACTGCAAAAGAAAAAAATCGTTATACTGCTTGAGTACTTGCCCCACGACCCCCTCCCCTCTCTTTCATACACTCACGCACGCACGCAAACACACATACACAACACACACACAGCACCTAAAATGAAGCTAATAATTTTGGATAGCGATAAGAAATCAGCAATAAGTCAACTGGCGCACAAACACAGATAGAGATTGACAGAGAATGTGTGTGTGTGTGTGTGTGTGTGTGTGTGCACGCGCGCGCGGGCAGGTGTTCGTGCGTGAGTATGAGAGAAAGAGAGAGAGACAGAGACAGACAGAGACAGAGAAACAGACAGACAGAGACTGAGGCAGTGACACACAGATTTTTTATATATATATATATAGGCAGGCAGACGATTTGGGTCATGTGGACAGTAATGCCCCAATGTGGAAAGAAAAATACTGTTAAAAAATCCGACTTTGGTCTGTTTACATGCCATTTTTCGGTCAGACTCAGTACGTTTGTTTGACTTGTCAGATACACTCCGTAGCTGCCGAGTGCAACGTGTGTGTGTGTGTGTGTGTGTGTGTGTGTGTGTGTACGTGTGTGTCTGTATGCATGTGCGTGCTGTGTGTGTTTCTGTTGTGTTGTGTGTGTGTATGTGTGTGTGTGTGTGTGTGTGTGTGTGTGTGTGTGTGTGTGTGTGTGTATGCATGTGCGTGCTGTGTGTGTTTGCGGTGTGTGTGTGTGTGTGTGTGCGTATGTGAGTGTGTGTGTGTGTGTGTGTGTTGTGAGTGTGTGTATGCATGTGCGTGCTGTGTGTGTGTGTGTGTGTGTGTGACACAGAGAGAGAGAGAGAGGAGTACGTGTGTGGAGGGCAGGGGAGAAAGGGGTGGCAGGAGAGGGGGGGGGGGGTAAGGGTGGGGGTGGGGGCTATATTTGGAGTCCCAGTTAACAACACAATGTCGGTCTGTCTGCATTACCACTGTCAAGAGTCTGCGGATGGATTCCATCAACACTCGTATCTGGACATCAGCATCACAGCACAGACCTGATTCAAATTCGGGCTGTGTGTCTGTCTGTCTGTCTGCTGCACTAGTGCGTGGTGCGCGGTGGATTTTTGTAGATCTTGAAAACACACAGGTAAGAAAAGGTATAACGAGGAGGACGAGGAGTGAGGGAAACGGGAGGAGAAGAAGGAGGATGGCTGTGTGTGTGTGTGTGTGTGTGTGTGTGTGTGCAAACAATTTTCTCCCTTAGCTATTTCCCTCATTATCCCGCCCGTTCGCCCCCCCCCCCCCCCTCTCTCTCTCTCTCTCTCTGTCCTACACTCTCCGTGTCTGAGCGCCCGCGTGATCGTCGCAGTCGTAACAATCATCAACACAAATCATCAATTTATATTTTGTTACATGACCGTAAGGTCGAACTGACAAACACGCCACACACACACACACACACACACACACACACACACACACGGTCAGATACAGAGACAGATTCAAGATTCAAGATGGTTTATTCAGTCAAGGCCATAGCCCCATATGAACAGGGGGCAACAACAAAATTTTGTTTTGTATGTGTCATGATACAGAGACAGAACAACATAGAGAAAGGGAGAGATAAAGTGAGACATACAGAGAGAGATATGGACAGAGAGGAAGGGACAAGGAGGGAGAGGGAGAGAGAGAGAGAGAGAGAGAGAGAGAGAGAGAGAGAGAGAGAGACCAAGACAGAGACACAGAGAAAAAGAGACAGACGTGCAAACAGACATCAAATACTGCCCAGCCACATCCACTTCAAAGATATGAGCTGCACCAAGCGAAGCCAGCAGCGCAAAGCTTGCCGACGGTTCTAACCACAGAGACCATTCCACCTTCTCTGGTACCGACTGCTGCGCCGTGTGAGTGAGTGCCAGTGAGTGATGGTCCTCCACAACAACAACCTGATTTACGGCAGGTGTGTACGGATGGATGGGGTGGTTGGGGAAAGCAAAAGGGGGTGGGGGGGGGGAGGGGTTGGAACTGCTGCAGTCATCTCTCTCTCTCTCTCCCTACGATGCTGTACTTCTGCGAAGCTTGGGTCAGTCTAGATCAGACAGGCCTCGACCCCTGTACACCCGTTAGCCGATATATATAAGAGGAATAAAAAGGTGAAACGTCTGGGGGTTGGTTGTAAAAAGGCCAGTTTGTGATCTCGATTCAACGACCTTCCTTTTTATGGGAGAGAGAGAGAGGGGGATGGGGGGTAAGGAGGGGGAGAGAGAAAAAGAGAGAGAGAGTTGGTAGATGAAAGAGAAAAAGAGAGAGGATGCAGACAGAAAGATAGACACAGGTAGGGAGATAGAGAGACACAGAGAGAGAGAGAGAGTACTGAGATGAGAGAGGGAGAAAAATGGATAGGGAGACAAAGAGACAGACATAGGCGGACAGAGAGAGGTAGACCATCGAGTCAAATGGGAGGGAGAGAGGGACAAAGAGAGACAGATAGAGAGAGAGGGGAGAGAGAGATAGACAGACAGACAGACAGAGACAGAAAGACAAACTGACAGATACAGACAGACACAGCATTAAAGTCAAAGTGACAAGAGACAGCACACAGGGTCAACAGACAAACAAACCAACCACCCCACAAAACTAGCAGCCCAGCCACCCTGTTGCCTATCTCACATACCCCATCCGTCCATTCCACAGCCACCCCCATCAGTCTAACCCCCACAATCGCTTTCTAAACGCCGCGACGTGTCTGATAACGGAAATGACGCACCGGAAGCTGGACAGTGTCCGGAAGGCAAACGGCTGTCCCCAAAGCGACAATGGCCTACATATGGAGGAGAACACAGGCAACCTGGTTTAAGGGATTGTTTTTTTTGTGTGGACAATTAGGGTTTGCTGGCCAGTTATCGCCGCACAGAATGGCGCCTTCATCACGGCCTCAGGCCTAAATGCAAATTCAAGCATTACTGTTTTATGCCTGTTTTTGTGTTGTCGTACGCGTGCGTGGGTGTGTGGGTGGTGGTGATAGAACGACGTGGGGTAATATCTGTCTTTTTTAACGTATGTATTTTGTCTGAATGTTCTTTTGATTTTACGTTCATGTGATTCTTCATGTGTTTGTATGAGCCCGCGCGCGCGCGCGCACACACACACACACACACACACACACACACTCACACAACCCACTGTGAGGGATCAGTAAAAAGTACATTATAGTGTACTGTATGGTATGCATTGTAAGATGATTATATAGTACTGTGTTTAATCATGTTGTACTATAAAGTATTGGAGGCGCCGTGGCAGACTCGGTTACCGCTGGAGTTCTGATCCAGTGTACACGAGTGATAAGAGTTCGAGTCCTCGTTTTTTTCTCATTCTAACCAGGTGTGAATGGGTACGTGACCGGCTTGGGAAGGCTGAAACGGCTGAAGCAGAGGATGTGGCTCCGTCTTCCTACCACTGAGCCCTTAGGGTACGTATTCCTAATAAAAAATTGCGAACGATCCAGTCGAAGTGACCAGCTCACCGTGTGCACTGTACAGATGACAGGTCGTGCGATCGTCAAATGTAGCTCTTCTGTTTCTGAAGGCTTTCTCCGATTGGTTACACCAAGAAAAGTTCGTCCACTTCTTCTTTCTAACGTTCTTTTTTTTTTCCAAACGGTTG
>NC_134893.1:8865716-8885716 GCF_041734735.1 Babylonia areolata | reverse complement strand
TAATATAAAACCACTGACATTCGTTCTTACCTTTTGTCTTTAATATAAAACCACTGACACCTTTTCTTACCTTTTGTCTCTAATATAAAACCACTGACATCTTTTCTTACCTTTTGTCTTTAATATAAAACCACTGACACCTTTTCTTACCTTTTGTCTCTAATATAAAATCACTGACATCCTTCCTTACCTTTTGTCTCTAATATAAAACCACCGACATTCGTTCTTACCTTTTGTCTCTAATATAAAACCACTGACATCTTTTCTTACCTTTTGTCTTTAATATAAAACCACTGACATGACATCCTTTCTTACCTTTTGTCTCTAATATAAAACCAATGACATTCTTTCTTACCTTTTGTCTCTAATATAAAACCACCAACATCCTTCCTTACCTTTTGTCTCTAATATAAAACCAGACATTCTTTCTTACCTTTTGTCTCTAATATAAAACCACTGACATCCTTCCTTACCTTTTGTCTCTAATATAAAACCAGACATTCGTTCTTACCTTTTGTCTCTAATATAAAACCACTGACATCCTTCCTTACCTTTTGTCTCTAATATAAAACCACTGACATCCTTTCTTACCTTTTGTCTCTAATATAAAACCACTGACATTCGTTCTTACCTTTTGTCTCTAATATAAAACCACCGACATCCTTCCTTACCTTTTGTCTCTAATATAAAACCAGACATTCGTTTTTACCTTTTGTCTCTAATATAAAACCACTCACATCCTTTCTTACCTTTTGTCTCTAATACAAAACCAATGACATCCTTCCTTACCTTTTGTCTCTAATATAAAACCACCGACATCCTTCCTTACCTTTTGCCTCTAATACAAAACCAATGACATTCTTTCTTACCTTTTGTCTCTAATATAAAACCAGACATTCGTTCTTACCTTGTGTCTCTAATATAAAACCACCGACATCCTTTCTTACCTTTTGTCTCTAATATAAAACCAATGACATTCGTTCTTACCTTTTGTCTCTAATATAAAACCACCGACATTCGTTCTTACCTTTTGTCTCTAATATAAAACCACCGACATTCGTTCTTACCTTTTGTCTCTAATATAAAACCACCGACATCCTTCCTTACCTTTTGTCTCTAATATAAAACCACTGACATTCGTTCTTACCTTTTGTCTCTAATATAGAACCACATACATTCAATGTTACCCTCTTCTCTCTAATATAAAATCACT
Organism: Babylonia areolata; assembly: GCF_041734735.1. Classification (NCBI taxonomy): domain Eukaryota; kingdom Metazoa; phylum Mollusca; class Gastropoda; order Neogastropoda; family Buccinidae; genus Babylonia; species Babylonia areolata. The sequence continues at coordinate 8,884,503 of NC_134893.1, read as the reverse complement.
GGCATTGTATCATACCCTCTTCTCTCTAACAGAAAACCACTGACATTCTATCTTACCCTCTCCTCTCTTATATAGAACAACTGACATCTGTCTTACTCTCTCCTGTCAAATACAGTAATATCTGAACCAAGTTGAAAATAAAAACTGTGGTCACAGCGACAGGGCTGGAATGGAATTAAGTGTATTCTGCAAAAAAAGATCACAGGAGACAGGGGTCTGATGTGTGAAAAGGAAGATCATTGAAAAAAGCATGAATGGGCGGGTCTCTGAAATACCATCACATTTTCAAAGTAATATTTTGCGGTCAAAGAGATCAAAAAGCTTTTTTCTGTAATCGAGGAAAATAAACAGCACCCGTCATTTCCTTGCTGTTCATTCCAGAAAACTATGAATAAAACAACCGGTCTAATGCAATTTGACATGAATGGTGATGTAGAAAACCCAACTGCAAAGGATGGAATAGGTTGTGATTTTAAGATATTTCATGAGGTGTTTGGGAATACGTCTTTCATGTAGTTTCGATATCATTGATAGAAGTGAAACTCGTCCCCAGATCTGACAACGTTCAACTTCGGCAAAGAGATAATTTTGAAGGAGGTGATTCAAGTGAAGGAGAAACTACACCTTGCTTTGAGCACGGGTTGTAAAAAAAAAATAAAGAAAAGAGGTTCAACGATGTAATAAAGAGTGCTTTTCAGAAGAGAGGCACTTATTTCATCACGTCGTTGAGAAACACTTTCAAGGGGAATCAATCTGAGTGAGAAAGAGAGAGAGACAGAGACAAAGAGAGTGAGAGATAGAAACAAAGAGAGAGAGAGACAGAGAGAGACATATATATAGAGAGAGAGAGTGAGAGAGACAGACAGACAGACAGAGGGGGGGGGGATCCGCTGAAAAATCAATGTAGGTAACACAGTGTACGGTGGTCTCATCTTAGGTTCTTTGCCTCCAGCAAGTTAATTCGTTGGCTTTAGAGATCCCTTACCTCTGTATATCGTCAACGATTTACCGCTATCCTGACCATTTTCTGTAAGTTGGATCAGACTGGTTTTATTTCCAGTTATTCCACCAAGGAAGAAACCCAATCCACCGCTGACTATTAAACCTTTGAAACATTTTGGCTGTTTGCAGCTATAAACCTGCGCTGGGTTATGCTGCTGGTCAGGCATCTGCTTAGCAGACGTGCCGTAGCGTATATGGATTTGTCCGAACGCAGTCGTGCCTCAACGAGTATTTGAACTGAACTGAACTGAACTGAACTATAACCCCCCGAAGCATTTTTTTCTGCCTGACTTACCATTCCCATATGTAAATACAACGTGGCCTTCGTTTGTCAAATCCTTTATAAGCAGACTTCACGAAAAGTTGAGGGCCACATATGAAAATATGTATGTATTTTCATATTTGTTTAAAGGAAAGATGATTCCAATAATTCAGGCTGCATAATGTCTACCACTGGCCACTCACTGAACACACAAAACGGCTGTTTCAGGCACACGTTCATGATGAACAGCTAGCTTGAAAATGTGTATCAGCTTATTCAGTGGTTTATAAACGATATCTATGATTTTTCTACTGTCAAGTGCATATGCTTTTGTAACCTGACAATTGAGCATATAATTTTTCACTGTAGTTTGATGAAGCCTTTTGTACACGAAAGTGTGTCTTCACAACTGACTGAGAACGTTGATGTTTTTGACTTTTTATATTCATTATCAGTTGTTTCGCTTGTCAGTTTAACGACTTCTCTTTTACGAAGTCCTTTAAGTAATTTCCTGTAACTGTACTTAGAGTTGTTTTGTTGTTGTTGTTTTTTTGTTTGTTTTTCTTCCAAATTTCACCCACATTTTTACCCTCATTTGCCCAGTTTCTCCCAACCCTCCATTCATCCACATCTCCCACCCCTTCTAACTGATAATACTCAGATGTATTCATAAATACTTTAACAAAATGTCTTCAATCACCGATATGTGTGACGGGACATTAAACAAAATTCCTCCTCCTCCTCATGATGAACAGCTAGCTTGAAAATGTGTATCAGCTTATTCAGTGGTTTATAAACGATATCTATAATTTTTCATTGTTAAAAAAATTAAAGTGCATTTGCAGGAAAACTCATCTGGCTGTGAGTGGTGCCCAATTACATTGGCTGAACATAGCACTGTTTGTCAAAACAATCAGAATCATTTCGCCAAGCCTAAAAAGAAAGCTCTAGAAGTTACCAAGCTGTTCTTAACTTTTTTTTTGTGGACACTGTTTTCTGCCCCAGATCATATCGGGCTGCCACGTTGTCCTTCACTGGTCCCTTACATGGTTTTCATCATACTAAAGAATCATTTACAAGTTTGCTGGGAGATACACAAAAGTCTGAATCCATCAACAAGAGTAAACCCTACATATGAAGAATTCATGGGCCAGTGAGTCAGCCAATCTGCCTGCTGACAAAATAGGCATGCAGTCTATCACCAACAACTGTGAGGGATCTCTCTCTCTCTCTCTCTCTCTCTCTCTCTCTGTCTATATATCTATCTATCTCTACTGTGTATGTGTGTTCGTGTGTATATGAATCAGAATAAGATTTTATTCGTCAGTATCTTTGTGAGTATCTTTGAATATGATTTTAAATCATGAATCAAAGCTGTTTCTCCTGCTGCAGTATTGTCTGTCTATCTTCATCTGAATCGAAAAGATGCCCGAATCGCTCCGGTTGTAGGTTAAAGCGCCCAGATGAAGATTGTAGAGACTGAATACCGGCGTCGCCCCCCCCCCCCCCCCCCCTCCGCCCCCCCCTCCCCCCCCCCCGACCAACCCACCCACCTTCGCTCCCCTTCCTCCATCACACGCATAATCACTCGTGATGAGCAGTGACTCCCTGAGCCAGACAATCAACAAGTGTAGGACCTGTGTCCGTGTGTATGTGTGTGTGTGGGTGCATGCGGTGATAATGACAATGACGCACTGGATGCATACTGCTGTAAAACCCTCTCCCTCCCAGTGTCCTCCTTACTGGTCACCTCCCCCACCACCCCCACAGCAACTGATCCCAATACACATGATTATACACATATACAGCTATCTCATCTCATCTCCAAAACCTTCCGCCTACATTCTCAGCACACCGACCTCCACCTGCATCCCCCGCCTCCTCCCTCCTCCACCCCCCAGAGAAAAAAACAACAACAAAAAACGCTGACAGCGCCCACCTGGTGCCGCCGACAGCACATCCACACACACACGCCTCTACCCTGCCGCGTGGTGACGTCACGGAGCTCTTCTTCAAACGAGCGCTTCTCCCTTCATCTTGTTATATTGCGTTTCTTGTTCATCATCCCCCACCCACCCACCCACCCACCCCTCTCTGTGTGTGCCTCTTTTCCACCCTATCTTGCCGATGGAGCAGACTGCTACCACTACGGCGTCTAGGTTTTGAAAGGATGGGTGGCGGATGGGGGTGGGAGTGTGGGGTGGGTGGGGATGGGGATGGGGGTCGTTTTTATCAGGACCCGGGGAGTTGTACGTGTTCTGCTGGGAATAAAGCCAGAGTGGGGGTAAGACGAGGGGGGGTGAGGGGGCGTCCTGAGATCCCAGCACCGCAAGGAGAATTGGAACCATTTGCAGCAGAGGTTGTTTGTTGCAGACATACCGTACCAGGCAGTACAGCCAGCCGCATTCAACCGCAGAGAGAGAGAGAGACAGACAGAGTGAAAGAGACAGAGAGACAGACAGAGATTGACAGACTGACAGACAGAAAGACAGACAGACGGCACGGACTTTTTGTTTAAGGGAAGTGGAATAAGCATGCACTGCATGGGTTTGTTTGTTTGTTTGTTTGTTTGTTTATAACATCCATCCCTCAGGGAAAAGAAAGCTCTAAATCAAAATATTCACAAAAATAAGTGTTGAGGAAGTACAGACATGCCATTAGGGCATACTTAATTACGCACACAGACAAACACATTATATAAACGTAATAATTGCATTCCTGACGAAAACACATTACAATATATATAGCACACCGTCCCTGCCAGGGAGGGAGGAGAGGGGACCTCAAAGCCAACACGTGGGCCCACCAACGTCCGCGGAAATAGTTAATCACAAACATATTCCTAATACACACCGATTTTTAACAACGTTTGAAGAGACAGACAAGTGAAGAAAGGGGGATGGAGAGAAAGAGATGCAGACAGACAGACAGAAAGAGACAGGCAGACAGATGGACTGAGGAAGAGATAGGCGGGAGGCGGGGGGGGGGGGGGGGGGGGGGGGGGGGGGGGGGGGGCAGAGAGAATGACAGAGACTCTGACAAAGACATGGGTGTAATATTGTACAAGGCAATGACTATCATTTTCTCCACTTTTTTTCCCGTCTTCAACCGTGCAAAAGCGGTTCTATCATTCTACTATCCAAACAAACATGAACACAGCAGAAGCAGCAGCATGATGCTGATATAAGTTATGGTGTTCAAGTTCCTTTCAACCTGTTTGTAAAACGAGGTCCCTTGTGCAGCATGCAATTACAGCAGGCAAAAGAACCCACGGCAACAAAAGGGTTGTCTTTGGCTGGCAAATTCCGCAGAAAAAAAACCCACTTTGATGGGAAAACAAATACACGTGCAGACAGAAAATTGGGTGTCTGCACTGTGGCGACGCGCTCTCCCCTCGGAGAGCAGTCTGAATTCCACACAGAGAAATATGTTGTGACAAAAAAACAAGTTATACAAAACAATACGAAACAACAGAATATAATACAATTTAAGCGGTACGCAAGTCAGACAGAGCTGTTTGATGTCAACCCAACCCACTGACAGTGACATGACTGAGAAACAAATGTCTAGTGGACAGGACGTCAACCAGCTCTCGTGAAAAAACAAACAAACAAGTAATAAACAATGGTAACAAAAAGTCCGTAATAAAGCTGTCTTGCGGGTGGCGGGGACGGGGAGGGAGCTGCTGCTGCTGCTGCTGCTGTCAGAATCCTGGAATCTTACTTTTATTTTTACTTAGAGGAAGCGTTGGCTCACAGGGGTAACGAAGAGTTCACGTGTCGAAATCCTCGTGATTGTGCAAAAGAAACAGGGATCGAATGAGCGAGCGAGCAAGAGAGAGAGTCCTTGTGTGTGTGTGTGTGTGTGTGTGTGTGTGTGTGTGTGTGTGTGTGTGTGTGTGTGCACGAAAAGCGTGCGTGCGTGTGTGTGTGTGTGTGTGTGTGTGTGTGTGTGTGTGTGCTTGTGTGTGTAGCTGAGTGCGTGCGCGCTCTCCCTTGTCTCCATGCTTTCTTTCCAGGAAACGTGTGCCAATGTTGACGTCTTTTGGGTCCTTGTGCACTGGTCTGTTGACTGCTGAGGACGAAGAACATCTGTTGAACGAAACTCACTGCATGCTTTCTTTGAGGAAAAAGAAAATCTCGAACGATCTGTGCGCGTGCATTTACACACGCAGAGAATTTCCTTAAAAAACTAAAATAAAATAAAATAAAAACTGAAAACGAACCATCAATAGGCGTGTGCAGATGCACGTGCCACGCGCGTTGAGAATGGTGATAGGAGATAGTGGGGGCGAGACGGGTGAGAGACAGAGATGACACAGAGCGATATCAGCACACAGACACTGCACCTCCCTCCAACTCCCTCGTTAAGATCTCCCTTTGTGATAAGTGTTCGGGAGGCTTGCTTCGTATACGTTTTATACCTTCTTCAACACACTCTCTCTCTGCAACACACACACACACACACGGGAACGCGCGCTCACACACACGCTCACACATTGTTGACAGGACAGTTTCAGTAAGCTTAATTTTCTTCAGCTTTTTTTTGTTTGTTTTTTCTTTTCCGTTTTTCCTCTCACAGCCACACGCACACGCACTAACACACTATCACACAGACAGACAGACAGAAAAAAACACACACACACACACACACATCAACACATCATCAGCCGTGTGGTGCACATCTGGTTGCTTCAGAACTGCCCCAACCCCACCCCCCAACCTTGACCCCCACTACAATCTGACTGCTAATCAAAGTATTGATTGACGATGTTATAATGTTGCACGTGCATCCTCCGCGGCAACACGGAGTGCCGGACCCAAGCGCGCAGTTCCTGATCCCCCTGGCGTCAAGGCTTCAGGACAAAAGCGATCATCGATTTCCCCTGTCTTTACTTTTTTTTTTTTTTTAATTGAATAGTACGTTTCTTTCTCCTCCCGCTTTTCGTATCTATGAATCAAGGGTCATTTGTTTAACAGCCTACCTGAAAGTGGAGAACAATGCCTTTTTGTGATACCCATCTGCTTAGACCCAAGGATGTTACCAGGCAAGGAAAACAAAAGGAATATAACGGAATTTCTACCGTGCACCAGAACGACTGAGAGAGAACACTGAACACTGAAATGCTCAATGTCATAAGCTGTAAAGCTTTAGTGACACAGTAGGTACAAATACGAACAACAATTATGCAAAATATGCATAGAGCAGGAAGGAAAAACATAACTGAAGCAAAATAAACTACTTGGAGGGAGACAGACAGACAGAGGGAGAGTGTGTGAAAGACAGACAACTCAAGGGGAAGACAGAGAAACAGAGAGACTACGTGAGACAGACAACTGGAGGGAAAGACAGACGGACAGACAGAAGACAGCGAGGACAAAGACAGCAGGGGTGCGTTGTGCAACACGGTTCTTTCAGGACCAGCTGCCCACCAACACAGCAGTGACAGACAGCCTCCTATCGATCCGCGGGCTCCCCGCACGTGCAAACCATCACCCACACTGCGACAGGGGAAAATCTCCCCCACCTGACACACAGAGAGAGAGAGAGAGAGAGAGAGAGAGAGAGTCAAAGTCAAAATAAAAAAAAATGTTTTAATTGCAGGGCCTCTGGCCCATAACAACAGGAGTCACAGCAAAATGTAGCAAGCAACAAGTGCTCATTTACATATTATCATTCAGGCATTGTTTTCTCATATTTAGTGATTCATAGATATACATCGGAAGTTTCAAGATTGTTTCGGTATTTTCACTAGCTATGATAGAAGAAAGTCTGGAAAATTATGGGTTTCTGAAGTATCTGAGCGGTACTGATTCGTGTCTCGATTCCGTATATTTCGGACATACAAAGAGAAAGTGTATTTCACTTTCATTCGTATTGGAACACAAAGGACAGCAACTAATAGCATTATTCAAATTTGGCTTGTACTGTAAATAACTCTGTTTAATTGGAGACATACCCATTCTAAACTTAGCAAGGCAATTTCGAAAGTTAGCATTCCTGAGCTGGTATAAATAAGCTTTAGGAGTTACAGTTTGGTTGAAGCTTGCATACATTTGAAAGAAATCGTGACCTTCGAGTGCAGCATGCCATTCTTGACTGGAAGAATCAATTAGTCTCTGTTTGAATTCCGAAAGAAACATTTTAACATTTCCCCCACACCTTGCGCTTCCCCAAAAAAGCCAAATCCATACATATATAAAACATTACGTACATGACACGCCCATGTAACATAATTTTGACGTTGCAGAGATAATAACATGTTAAAAGCTTTTTTTGTGTATCTGTATTCATTCATACATACTATTCGTAGCTAGAACTTAACGCACTTTATATAAGCATTGATAAAAAGTGGGTATCTTCCTGTTTCTCCATATTACATCAAGCGTCTTGGTGACTTCGGACTCACACCCAAAAAACGTTGAATTCTTTCAATGTATTATTGATCAACAGTTAAACCCCATATTCCACACCCGTACATTAGTAAAGGCTGTACTTTTAAAAAAAATTTAAAAACCTGTGGTGAATGTTCTCCAATGGACCAAAGTACTTTTATGATTGCTGACACACCTTTCCTTGCGAGATCTGCGAGATCTTTAAGAGAATGACAGAAAGTAAGACTTGTAGAAAGATAGATTTCGAGGTATATCAACATATCAACAATTTGTAATTCTTCATTTCCAAATTACCACCTTTCTGCTAAAGATAGATGCCCACCATTTCTAAAAACAACTTTTACTGATTTATCTAAATTAACAACTAGATCAAGTCGTTTTGATGTTCTGTATAACACATTCAACTGATTTTGGAAATCAACAACACTATCAGAGAATAAAGCAACGCCATCTGCGAAAAGAAGAGTATAATTATGACTCAATAAAGTCTGGCGACAGCTGACTGCCATACCTACCACTGCAAAGAATACATTTTGTTAATTCATTGATTAATAGTGGAAAACAAAAGTACTGGTGAATAGGCTTCCTCTTGTTTCAAACCCCGTGGACACAGAAAAGCTTCAGTTACGTAACCACCAGTGCGAACCTTTGCTCTAACAACACAATATATACTTTTCAGGGCCTTTAGAATGTTACCGTTTACTGAGAGATGGGTATACAGATAGACACAGAGAGAGAGAGAGAGAGAGAGAGAGAGAGAGAGAGAGAGAGAGAGAGAGAGAGAGAGAGAGACGGACACATACTTTGTTTTATTGCCATTCACAATACTATCCTTTGGCAACGGGGACAACAAGAACAAGAACAAGAACTCCGGCCCCCAGAAAAAGGTCAAAAGTACACAATATGGTGATCACGCAGCGACAACAAAAATAATGTAAAATACATACTAACTTAAACGTTTAGGACAAAAGTGCTTCTTGTGCATAGTAAATTCATTCTGAATTTCTTCATTGCTGTCAAAGAATTCCTGTCGTATCTTCAAGGCATTAAATATATATAAACGCAGAGTTTACGAATACTGCAAACAGAACCATTCTTCAGCAAGTGAACATACGATTGACCTTCAGAGTTCGAGAGAGAGAGACAGACAGACAGACAGAGGGAGACAGAGAGATAGACAAAGACAGAGATAGACAGACAGAGACAGCCTAGAGAGAGAAAAAAATAGATGAGACAGACAGACAGACAGACTAACAGACAAAGTCACAGACAGACACAGAGAGAGACTGAAAGAGATGGGAGAGAGAGACAGACAGACAGAAAGTGGGAGACAGAGAGAAAGACAGAGACATACAGAAAAAGAGACGGGAGAGAGACAGACAGACACACACACACACAAACACAGACACACACACAGAGGGACAGAGAAAGAGATGGGGGGTGGGAGGTTCTGGTTCTGTTCAAGCCACAACAACAAATCATTCTGGCACTTTATCAAGCGTCTAAGCAAGCCAGTTAAAATTGTTTTGCTTCTGCTGAGGAATCCAGTTATCTTCTTTATTTGTCGTTCCAACCTGACCTTACAACCCTTTCACATGTGCACGCGAAACTGCGTTCATACAGACACTCACCATACACACACATACATGAGCAAAAGGGGAAAACACAATGCCACACGCACGCGCGCAACCCCCCAACCCCCTTACACATATACACACACACAAACACATCTCTCTCTCTCTCTCTCTCTCACACACACACACACTCTCTCTCTCTCTTTCTCTCTGTATATATCTATATATACATATATAGAGAGAGAGAGACAGAGAGAGAGAGTGAGAGACAGACAGACAGAGACACAGAGAGAGAGGTGCGCGCGCGTATTTGTGAACGTGCGCCGTAAGCTTAAGAACGCACAAGGCATAATGACATGCGAATAATCAGAATCAAGTACTAGAAAGTTGCGAATGTTGTGGTCATGCAAAGGAAAACAACAAGAGAGGGAAGGCCTTCAAGACTCACTTGTGATACACTTGAAAAAAATCTAATTGTTAAAATGTGTTCTGTATTTGTTATTATAAGCTTTGCGTTAAAAAATTTAAAAAAAGAAAAGAAAAAAAAGTCCAAACCAGATTCGAATTAAGTCCCCTAGCATTAGTTACAGAGTAATTTCCCTTTTTTTTTTTTTACTATTGCACCAAAAACGTTTGCAAAATAAATAAAACTTCCATGCTTAGCAAAAGAAGTTCCTGTTTGAACAAAAAATGATAATAATGACTGCTCTTGTTGTTGGGTCAGAATATCAGATCAAAGTGCCAAGTTTAGAGAATACAAAAAGTATAGATATAACAGTAAATGCAGTTTGCATATAATTAGGCTTCATTATTAATTTTTTTGTGCACATCCCAGAGGTGCAATATTGTTTTCAACAAGATGACTAGAAAGAACTGAATTTTCCCTATTTTTATGCCTAGTTTGGTGTCAACTGACAAAGTATTTGCAGAGAAAACGTCAATGTTAAAGTTTACCACGGACACACAGACACACACACACACACACACAGACAACCGAACACCGGGTTAAAACATAGACGCACTTTCTTTACACAAGTGAGTCAAAAACGAACGGCGCGGCCGCCTGTTGCTCCCGGGCCTGGCTTTGCGCTCAGTTGTCAGCACTGTTTGTTACGCAGTCTAATTCTGTGGAAAGTGTCTATCTCGATTTATAAATGGTGTGGTTGTGGGTGTGTGTGCGCGCGCTTGAGTTCTTGCGCTCGGGGCGGGTGGAAGTGCTGCCACGAGTGTTTTGTGTCCCAACTAAACGTTGTGTGACAGAGTTTCAGAGAATACGGTGCGGGAGAGAGGCAGATGAGGGAGGAGAAGAAAGAGGGTGGATGGACGATGATGGCGGAAAGGACAGTTCCCAAAAGCAGCTGATCGGGTTCAAACTGCTGTCTAAACAATGCAATCCACTTCCGTTCATTGGTCGTTTTGCTGCAGTGAAGACAGACACACCCCGTCAGCCCGTCACACCCTTACAATGTTACTGGGTTTTACGGAAATTCCTCTGATGGAGTGAAAGTATAGACTGTGAAAAGAGTGGACGAATAGCCTGAAGACAGCATGCATTGAATTAACTGAGTGGGTGAGTGAGTGAGTGAATGAATTGGTGATTCAGTCAATCAGTCAGCGTTGCATTTTGCATGTTTATATTTGCGCGTGTGCGCGCACACACAAGCAGAAAAAGACAACAGAGAACGGGGAGAGATGGACACATGGACAGGTGGATCATGGATGGATGGCATGGATTGATAGGGGTTTGGATATACAGCTTGACAGTTAAACAGAGACAGACAGACAGATAGAAAGATAGACAGATTCAAGGCTCTCTGAACAACTGCAGAAGGGCAACAGAGAGACAGGAATGAGATGAACAGAGAGACTGGAGCAAGAGGAAAAGAGAGAGATGGGGACAAGATGAACAGAGTGTGGAAAGAGCGGAACAGACAGACACGAAGGAGAGAAAAGGAGACAGACAGAGAGAGAGAGAGAGCAACATATAGAGACAGGAAAGACAGGAACACAGAGACAAAGACAGCAAAGAGAGGAACAGAGAAACCGGATATAGAACAGAGACACAGAAGGAACAGAGAGACAGAAAATAGACGAACAGAGAAAAAAAAATGACATGAAAGAGAAGGAACAGGGATAGGAAAGAGAACAGAGAGATATCACGCAGACAGAATAAAAATCAAACCCTTCACAAACAACCAAAGCCCTCTGCTGAACCCTGATACCCTTCACAGGAAAAAAAAAATCGTTCAAAATTTCGTTGCGCCAAACTTCAGTCACGTTCTGTCGTAAGCGATCGTCCACAGAACATGCTGTTAACAGACGCCATTAATTAACAGGTTGCGGTGTTCTGGTCAGTCAGTCAGTCTGTCTGTCTGTCTGTCTGTCTGTCTGTCCATTCAAGCTCCCACTCTGTGCACAACCCCCATCTCTCTTGGGTTTTTTTAAATTTTTTTATTTAATTTTTTTTTTTATTATCCGTTTTACTTTAGAGGTTGCAGTTGAAAACTGTACCCAAAGAGCTGCACGTACGTCAATGTCAATAAAAACTTTTTTAAGCAGCCAACAGGTCGACGAGTCTTATATCACTCTGTGTTACCCTGTCTCTGCAATCTGTCTGTCTCTCTTCCCCACTCTCTCCTGAACGATAGTTGCTCTTTCGAACATGAGCTTCTCCGTTCTTTTTGCCCTGTTAACAGGTCCTATTCCAGTCGAAGGTCATTCTCTTAAAAATCGAAAACGTCATCATTTCTTACGGCTGGGCAGCAATGCTCCTGGCCAGGCTGTATTTTCTGAGCTGTCTTGGCAGAGCTAAACTTGCTTAGCCTGTAGAATGACCGTAGACTTATGAAATTCCTAACTGCTAAGCAAACTGAGCACGGAAAGATCGCCTATGCAACCTTTAGGGCCCTGGACTCAGCTCGGGGCAGACAGTTTTGTGTCGATCTTAAATATTTTCCTTTCTCTGTGTGCAAAGACGGATATTGAAGAAGCAGGCGGTGTTGAGAAACGAAGTGGAGGTGAGCACGTTTCCCGTCTTCATGGTGTGTGGAAATGTTGAGTGAGGAATTCGCGGAGAGAACAATGAACATAGGGTTTAACCTGCTTCTGTCATAGTTGTTGGACAGCAGCAAACGCCCTTGTCAGTTGATTTCCTCTGGAAGGAAACACATTGGCGGGGGGTTAAAATAACCCGCAGAAGACCTCTCTCTCTCTCTCTCTCTCTCTCTCTCTCTGCCTCCCGCCTCTCCCTTTCTGCCAACCCTCCTTCTCCCTCACAGCACACACACACACACGCGCGCACGCACACACGCACGCACGCACACACACACACACACACACACACACACACTATGAACATACATATGCACGCACGCACACACATATGTATGCACAGACGCGCGGGCGCACAATCACGCACACTCTGGAGTCCGAAACAGAAGAAGATGATGACGCTGTAGATGACGATGATGATGGTGATGATGAAGATGAAAGAAACGGCAGAAGGAATAAAATGCAGAAGAGCAAAGGAACACAAAACGCGCCCAACATTAAATTGAGCGGGTTTTTTTCACAGCGTGGAATGGAAAACAACTGTTGTTCCCGTCAGACTGCAAACAAAAAAGCCATAGAAATACCAGGCAACCCTGTAGGCTCTTTTCATCTATGCCTCTATGTTTTCTGAAGACTGACAGAAAAGAAAAAAAAGAAAGAAAAAACAAAAAAAACAGCCAGCTGCAATTTACGTATTAAACGCTGTCTACAAAAAGCAACAACCTCCACCACTGTCTTCGCTCTCTACATGGGAAAAAAACATGAACGCGGTAAAAATGCTTTTCAGTGCGGGTAGTTGGAGTGTTTTGATCGTTCTGTCTGTCTGTCTGTCTTTATCTTTGTCTTCTCCCTCTTCGACTGCTTCTTCGTATTATCACCATCATCATCATCAGTAGTGGCAGATGTGGTTGTTGTAGTAGTAGCAGTAATAGCAGCAGTAATAGGAGCAGCAGCAGTAGTAGAAGTAGTAGTAGTATCATCATCACCATCATCATCATTATTATTGTCACGCAAAAAATCCTCTATGAAAAAAGTGTCTGTCTTTCTATATGAGTCTTTCCCACCCTTCCCCCTGTGAAAATATCGCTTTTCCTCCCTCCCTCTCTTTCTCCGCCATGACCTCTCTATCCAGCAATACAGGGGCCCGTTTACCCACTTCCTTGTAAGAAAGACCTTCCTTGTCAGAAAAAAGAAAGAAAAGGAGAAATAACCAAAACAAAGCAAGAAAAATCTCCGAAAGGATCAGAACATAAAACGACAGAGCAGCAACAACAGAACATAACAGAAAGCAACACAAAATGAAAAAGAAATATTTACTTTCTGTCTATAAAGGAAAGATTTGATTTTATTTTAAAGCAAAGAAAATAAAATAAAATAAAAATAAAAAGAAGAAGAAGAAGTAAAAACACACACAAAAAAAAGAAAGTAAAAATGTGACAGAAATTATCGTGCATAGAAAACAGGAAATGGAAAAAAAAACAAACAGGAATAGAAAGAAAGTGAAAATGGAAAGAAAAGAAAGACAGAAAAGGAAATAAAAAGGAAGTATTAAAACAAAGAAAAGGAAATAAAGACTGGGATAGAAAGAAAGTAAAAACGGGAAAGGAAAGGAAAGAATATAGAGAAGGGAAAAAAAGAAAGAAAATTCTAAAAAGAAAGGAAAGGACATGAAGAAAGAAAAGAAAAGAGAGAAAAACGGGATTGAAAGAAAAAAAAAGGAAAAGGATTCTTCCAAAGGGAAAGAAAAGGATTGAAAAGGAAAAGAAAGAGAGTACGCTGAACGGGAAGGAAAGGAAGGGAAGAAAGGGGAAAGGAAAGAAAGCAACCAAAACGAAAAGAACGAAAAGGAAGGACAGTGTAAAAAAAAAAAAAAAAAAAAAAAAAAAAAAAAAAAAATCACACACACACAAAACCCAACAAACTAACTGGTATTTGTATGATAGTCAGTCGTGTCTATGACAGAACAGAAGAGGAGGCAACTGCTGTTCCGACTATCTGGGTTAGAGTTTGATTACAGTGGAGAGTGTCTTGCCCAAGTTACATCCCCAATCTCTCGGCCAAGAGGGTTTTAGGACAGTCGGCGTTGGGATGGTTCCAAAGGCCAACTCGCCCTCAAGGCTGCAGCACTAAGAGCCAGTGCAATTTTGCATCCTAGTCTGAGAGTCATAGTCCTTCAGAACACGGCTGAAAGGAACGTCCGTTCCTGCACAGCCACAGCCTAGTTCACCCCTCTCTCTACCAAGGGGCCTCCGCTTCCGTGTGTACCCCACCCCCACCCCCTACACTCCACAGCATGGGCAGCCACATTCCGTTTTCAGGGAAACAAAGGATGGAGTAAATGGCATGTCAGACTGGTAGTATCTGTATCTCTTCCACGATATGTTCTGGGTATCCAACCCCACCACGTCCCAACTTCCCACCCTCTCCCCGTGGTTCTTATACTACCGTCCTCTTCTACTGCAAGCTGAAGTTCCAGTTTCATTTTCAAGAAGGTGTCCGTGCGCTACACTATTTCTGCTGAAAATAAAAGAGCTGAAGGCACTGGATGCAAAAAGATAACCCCCCCAACACAAGGGTTTCCGCTGCGCAAATACAGAGCGGAACTGCATGGATTAAGCATTCATATTTGTATGTAATGTTAAACAAACAAACACACACACACACACACACACACACACCAAAAAAACAACATTTTCCGTAACAACATACCTAAAAGCTGTGGAAATGCTTTTTTTCCAGTGTTATGCATCTGGTTTTGAAAGGAAAAGGGGATGTCAGAGCATACTTCATTAATATCCGCTGTCATTGTTTTTTAAGCGCATGCATGCACTTCCACAGGGAACGGTTAAAAATATCAAGGTACAAATAAAAAAAACTTCTTACATTTTTCTCTGTTTTGGTTTTTCAGAAACGTTTCGTTCAAAATTGTATTATACGTATGCATTCATTGATTTTTCATGGGGAAAGAAGTCTCTTTATCTTTCTCAAGGCATCGCGTAAAAAGCTTTTAGCTGATCCATTTTATCCTCAACAAAATGTGTGTTCAATAACATTCATTTATTTATTCTCTCTCTCATACACGCACACACACATACACACACATACACGCACAAACGCGCGCGCACGCACACACACACACACACACACACCGTCTCTCTATCTCTTTATCCCTCTGTGTGAAGTGTAAATGTCTGGATTTGTTCGAGCTAGTGTTGTATTTATCCTTTTTTTTCTTGTCCGACAGTGTGTGCAGTTTCACGGTTTGCCTGTGCCCATGTCTTTTTCTTTATCATAACTTGCAATGCATTTTGATTTCATTCGTATGCATTCTGTACGTGTTCTATTTTTTATGGCCCTGAGCTGAATGGCTGAAGAAAGCACGTTGTTTCATTATCTCATTTCCTAGGTTCAAACAAAAAATCGTGCCGTTTCTTTCTCACCGGCCACACACACACACACACACAACACACACGCACGCACGCACACACACACACATAAACAACACACACGCACGCACGCACACACACACACACACACACACAACACACACATACACAACACACACATACACAAACAACACACATACGCAAACAACACACACACAGCACACACACACACACACACACACACACACACACACACACACACACACACACACACACAATTTGCCCACTTCCCTACGTGTAAACAGCACCAGGTAGATGCAACAAAAACGGAACGTCAATCTGAGAGTCTGAATCTTTGTGGTGTTTTCCAGCCACCATTGTCAAGACAAGGCACCACGCACTCCATCAACTCCCCCCCCCCCACCGCCACCCCTCCCTACCCTCCCTCCTTGCCAATCATTCTTCCCCTCCACCGCCGTCTAATCTCTACCCTCCTTAACCCCCTCCCCAGAAGAAAAAAAAAATTCCTACCTCCTTCGAGGTTTAGTGGTTCCGAACACACAACAGCTTCGATTGTTCAAACAAAACACACAACCTTATTGCCTTGAGAGAGAGAGAGAGAGAGAGAGAGAGAGAGAGAGAGAGAGAGAGAGAGAGAGAGAGAGAGAGCACACAAAAATGTCCACCTACCCACACGTGCACATAATCGTTCAGTATCATGTACATGAAAAGGGGTTAAATGAAAGTACACTTCGCATGCAAACACGCGCGAAAAAGAACACTACACATACATACAAACACACACAGACACACACCACACACGAGGAACGAGGTGTTGAATGACGTCACACACTGTCCCAATGTCGGAAGAGAAAGAATTCAAACATAGGTCACAGATAAAAGGTATCCAGCCTCTCTTTCTCTCTCACCAGTTTTAATCTACATCTGCAGTGAAGAATTCAGCATTGGTGTAATGGGAATGATCTGTTCTATTTGCCAGCTCACCTGCATTCAGTTCCCTCTTCCCATCAACCGTGACAGTTATGCTTTAGCTGAGGGCAAAGAATTCAATAGAGATTTGACACTCAGTCGTTTCGTTCTTGTTATCTTTTTCTGTTCGCTCACCTGTCTAAAGTTGTTGTTTTTTTCCACACCTGCTGTATCACCTGCACCGTTCGTTTCGGTGCCAGTCACTCACAAGCCGCTCATTCCGAACGCTCCATTCACAGATACACCCGGGTTCGTCTGCCGCAGTCTAAGCGCCGGCAGTCCGCAGGGAAATGTCAAGGTCAGGTAGACAGTAGGCCACACACCAGAGGAGACCCCATAAGCTCTACATGTTTTGTTTGGCTGATCATGAGGGAAGGCGACCACATTAAATGGATTTCAAAGATCCATGCAGCTGTCTGTTTTTTGTGGGGTTTTTTTTTCTGGTAATGCATCTCAGAAGGAGAGAGACAGACAGACAGAGAGAGACAGAGAGGGAGATAGAGACTCTTCCCATTGGTCTCATACATACGAGCAGACCAGTTTCGTTACAATTCCCAAGTTCAGTTTCGTTCCCCTGAGCGTGGGCACTGTCTGTGGGTCAGAAGTGGTGTTTTCATGGTGCTGCAGATCGAGGGCTGAGGAATTCTCTCTCTCTCTCTCTCTCTCTCTCTCTCTCTCTCTCTCTCTCTCTCTCTCTCTGTCTCATACACACACACACACACACACACACACACACACACACACACACACACAAAGAGTAAAGCATACATTTACTCACATCCCTACAGATAACACTTGGTGAAAAACGGGCACACACACAGACAACAATAAACGGAACGTCAAACTGACAGTGTCTGGATCTTCATAAGTGTTTTCCAGCCACCAGCCACCATTTGTCAAGACAAGGCACAACACTCTCCTGTACATCCCTTCCCTATACCACGCAGAAGGCCAAAGCACGCCCGCCCGCAGCACACACACACACACACACACACACACACACACACGAACGCACACACACACACATACACACACACGAACGCACACACACACACACACACACACAAACACACACGAACGCACACACACACACACAAACAAACACACACACCTCCTTCTGGGTCTGAAGGTTCCACTAGCACAATGGCGTCAATTGTGCAAACAAAGTGCGCAACCTTTCTGGCTTCAAAGAAAAGAAAGAAAGAACGAACTGAAAAGAGTAATGGAGGAAAGGGGTGTTGAATGACGCAGTGCACTTGCCTCGCCTTGCCTCTAGCAGAGAAAACAATTCAATACAGATAATGAAATTACAAACTTTTCTCTTCGCTTCACTGTATAAATAAATCATCCCCCATCTGCCGTTCTCCATCTGTGGCGGATTTGTTTAGGAGAAGAGGAAAGAATTCAATATAGATGTTGTTCATAAACACTGTGCGTTCGTTCACATGAATATATCAGTTTTCTCTGCAGGAGAGAGAGAGAGACAGACAGACAGACACACACACACACACACACACACACACAGAGAGAGAGAGAGAGAGAGAAGATTCAGACAGACAGACAGACAGACACAAAGTGACAGAGACAGAGAGATAGAGATAGACAGAGTGAGGCTTACGGAGAGAGACAGACACAGAGACAGACATAATCCTTCTTGTTATTCTCGTTGATCGACTTTAACGTTTTTCTGCTGGTTTGCAAAGATTCGCTAGCACCAACTATCATTATGTCTGTTAAGGGACGTTTAGGCAGACAAATGGTGTTGTGTGTGTTACGTGATTTAAAAAAAATATTTTCATAACTGTTGTTGTAAAAGCATTATGTTCACATGCAACAAAAACCGATAAAGGCCAGTAGCAGCAACATCAGCAGCAGACAAGTGGATACGAACCATGGGGTCTAACACGGAAACAAACATGGGCAACAATTTGTCTGGGCTGACTATGTGACAAACAATTTTGGTCCCGGAGAAAGCTCTCACGTGCGGATGCTATATATGAGAAACAACCACTGTGATCCAAACGAAGATGTGAATGTCTCGACCATCTTGTTTTGAGGATCAAAATCATGACACAAATCGAAAATAAAATCTAATAATCCTGATAACGACTTCTTCTTTCATACCTG
>NC_134893.1:8833216-8860716 GCF_041734735.1 Babylonia areolata | reverse complement strand
TAGTCTGCACATCTCTTGCATTCAGCACCCCCCTCCTCCCCTCTCTTTCCTTCTTTCAATACTTAATTTCCTCTCCACCTATGCAACCGCCCCCCCCTCCCCTCCGCATCCCCCCTCCCTCCCCCCCAAACCCCTATCACAAGGAGTACCAAGACGCGAGCCACGATGGTCAGTCTCAAAAGGCAACAACAATAATCATGGTTCTTTCCTACCACTCTCCCCTTACTCCCACCCCCTTCCTTTCTTTCTGAACAACCCAAGGCCGCCAGGTCTGACGTCTGACGTCGCCAGCAAGTACCGCCGGTGGGGCTCGGGGCCAAGTTGAATTTAATCTAACACACACACACACACACCAGCAACATCCATTATGATATTGGCTGTGTTTTGTTCAGTTGTATATATATAGTCGAGGAAACACACTGACAAATACTAACATGCACATACCCCCCCCCCCCCCCGCCCCCCCCAACACACACACACACCCACCAACCCACCCCCACACAAAGAGGATGCTGAGAAGGAGTGGTCCAGGTACACGTATGTATAATACTGTCACACACCCACAGTCACACGGCACCCTCTAACACACAAACTAACGCACACACACACACATACCCTTATGCGCGCACGTGCACGCCCGGGATCTTCCTTTGGCCAACAAGACCAACCGCCAACCTCCCCCAAAGCTTCGAACCCACCCGGCCCCATCGAACCCTCGAATGACGAGTGCTGGGAGCTATTGAAGCCGTTGTATTATCCTTAACTTTTCAACTCAAAGTGGAATCTATAGAGAATATCATTTACTCTCTCTCTCTCTCTCTCTCTCGTTTAAAATCCGTTTGTATGATGGAGGGTGGTGGGCCAGGGGGTAGGGGGGGGGGGGCAGGGTTAGAATGTATGTGTGTGTGTGTGTGTGTGTGTGTGTGTGCGTGCGTGAGTGCGTCCACGCATACGAGCGAGCGTGCGTGCGTGTGCCTACGAGTGCACGTATCCTCGTTCTCGCATGTGCAAGCGAGTGTGCACGAGACAGAACGAGTAGAATTATAAAAAGAGAGCGTGAAGGAAAGACGGCTGAGGGGTGGTAGGAAAGCGACAAGGAGCGGGAGGGGCAAAGACAGGGCCAGTCGTGGTGGGAAGGAAGAAGGTGGGGAAATGAAGTCCCTCAGGCGGGAATGTCAGAAGAGATAGAAGGCAAGGCAGGTTACAGCCAGGGACCACAAAGTGTGAAAGAGACAGACAGACAGACGAGACAGAGGGACACACAGAGACAGAGAGATGAGAACGGCCAAGGCGGTGACGACAGCTCGCCCATCAACAAGGCGACAAGACCCCTTCTCCGGGGACCTGCTTTGCACGTGCTGTACGGTACACTTCTGTCCCCTGTCTGCCTTCAACCCCCCCACCCCTCCCCCAGCGTCCCCCCTCCCCACCTTTTTTTTTCAGGGCGGGGTGGTGGGGGTGGGGGTTCTGACACTTCATGATTGTCAGCCAAGTTATTTCCCAGTCCGCAATGCAATTTTTTCAATCACATTTGAGAGAGACACACAGGAGCACTCAGGTGTCGATAGGGGTGAAGGTAGGGGTGGGGGCGGTGGTGAAGGTGGCGGGAACAAAGAGTGAGCGTGCTGACACATACACACGCACGGGCGCGCACACACGCATACAAAGAGAGAGTGAGAGAGAGAGAGAGAGAGAGTGTGTGTGTGTGTGTGTGTGTGTTCATAAGAGATGAACACAAAGAAAGAGACATTTACAAAAACAGACGGACAGGCAGGCTGACAGACTCAGCAGCAGACCTCTGCAGTCCAAACAATTAAAAAGAGAGTGAGAGACAGAAGAACAAGCAAAAGCAAAACCAAAAACAAACCCACAACTGGCAGAAAGGGGGGGGAGGGGGGGGTGAAGAGTAGGAAATAGAGGGAAGACGGGGGAGAAATCCTTTTCTCAGTCCCAAGACAGATACCGAAGAAGCCCCGAAGATCGTTTTAATTTCCGAGGAGTCCTCCGGTCTGACGGGGTGTCCCTGTGACAGGTCATTAGAGCTCCACGTGAAGCGGTGGTCCTAGTGCTAACTGTGCCCCTCTAGGAACCCAGTGCCCACTGGTTCGAGTCCTATACATAAATATACAGACCAGGTGCCAGTTGCATTGCTTGGTTCTAACTTTTTGACAGTTACACTTGACTAAATGCCTACGTTGACCCAACGACGCCATTGGTCACTTCCATACTACACACAGTTAGTAGCGGGTTACGATCATACTAGACTCTTCTGTCCGAGCAATGCAACTGGCTCCTGGACTTCACTCTCCATGAGACCTTGAGTGGTGGTGGTCTGGCTGTCTGCCAGTCATCCGGATGAGGCGATTATCCGAGGTCACGGTTTAGCGCATATAGTTTAATTAAAACAACACACGGCGACGAAGGAGTTTAGCCAGTCACATTTCAGCAGAAAAACTCACTCTGATAGTAAAAGAAATGCACATGCTTAGAGAATAAGAAAATCATGTAATTATATGCGTGGCGCTGCATTTATGTGAAGTGCTCTCTCCACGGAGAGAAACTTTAATTTCACACCGAGAAGCCTGTTGTGAAAACAACTACAACAAAAACAACAACAACAAAAACACACAAAAAACAACAACAATATAACATAGGTTACAATGATATCAACGCATACAAAACTCTGCTGCCCGACTCGTCCTCAGAAAGAAAAGATCTGAGCACATCACTCCTCTTTTGCAACATCTCCACTGGCTCCCTGTCTCACACAAAATAAAGTACAACATCAGCACTCATGTTAAAAATGTATTCACAAATCAGCTACTTCCTATCTCTGTGGCTGCCTTCACATATGCATGCATGTGGGTATATGTGCAAATATGTATATGCATAAAGGTGTGTGTGTTTGGGGATGAGTGTGTGCATATTTGTGTTGGTGGGTGGGTGTGTGGGAGTGTGACAGTGTTCCCTTCATTATATTTTTATGATGATGATGGTCCATTGATTAGTATTATAATTATCATTAGTAGTAGTAGTAGTAGTAGTAATACTGCCCCTTCCTATCTCTGCGGCTGCCTTCACCTCTACACTCCATCTCGCTCATTACGATCGGCTTCGGATCCACTCTCTTTACGCATACCCAGATTCAAGCTCTCGACTGTTGGCCGCCGTTCTTTCTCTGTCTCTGGACCTTGCAATTGGAATGAACTTCCTCTTTCGCTTCGTCAAGTCTCCACACTCAGCTCTTTCAAGTCTGGCCTTAAAACCCACCTCTTCCCAAAATAGCCTCCCTTCCCTTCCTCTTCCTTGTCTTCAGTTTCTCCAGTTTTAGAGTTATGCATGCGTGTGAATGACTGGTGCGAAAGCGCTTTGATTTGTCTATGCACAAGATCCAGCGCTATATAAATACCATTATTATTATTATTATGGGCTATAGTGTGACTCTATGAAAGGTCACGAGATCTGTACCGAAAATAAAGGCCACAATTGCCACGCAGCCGTTGGATTGCTTGTTGACCCAACTGAGTTGAACAGTGTATTTAGGGGAAACAAAACCAAATGTGGAGTGTAAGAAGAAAAAAGGAAACAGGACAATGAATAAAAGGAGAACAAAAAAATGTGGTGGGTGGGAAAATCAAAGGGGGGGGGGGGAGCACCGCATGTAGAGAGAGAGAGGGGGGGGGGGGGGGAGATGACATGAGATGAGACAGAGATGCGAAGAGATGAGAGAGAGAGGTGGGGGTGAGGACTGATACTGGCACTGATATGTTGTTGTCCATTTACCAGTTAAGCACTGCAGACAAAGGAGAGTAACAACAAATCAGTGACAATATATAACTGGATTCTCT
The DNA here is from genome assembly GCF_041734735.1 of Babylonia areolata. Lineage (NCBI taxonomy): Eukaryota > Metazoa > Mollusca > Gastropoda > Neogastropoda > Buccinidae > Babylonia > Babylonia areolata. Next base: position 8,856,868 of record NC_134893.1, on the reverse strand, counting down.
TTGTCATCTCATACACCGGCACGATGCACGCTCACGCATGCCGAACACGAACACACACACACACACAAAGACACGCGAGCTCGCATACGCCACTCGCATGCCCGAAGACACGTACACCACAAATGAGTTCTTCAAGATCTTCCATCGTCTTGGTGTGTGTGTGAGTGTGTGTGTGTGTGTGTGTGTGTGTGTCTGTGTGTGTGCGCGCGCGCCTGCGTATTTGTGTATGTCACAATGCGAGCTTGCGCGTTTGTTTTTTTTCCCCTTCAGGCCACCACGATGGCAAATTGCAGTTCCCTAACAAAACTGGAAAGAGAATCATACAGCCCAGGCCGCCCCGTTTTCCATCACGGTGATTCAGCAGCAGACAGAAGGCTGAATCCGCCAGCGTCTCGTCAGGAGGAGGTCACCCTATCATTATCAATTTTCAGCCCGGAGCTTGGCTTTTCCCCTCAGCCGCTCTCACCCTGCCTCCGATCGATAATTCAACACAGGCTTTCTTTCTTCTTCTTCTTTTATTTTATTTTATATCAAAACAAGACGTATGCTTATTTTTAAAGGAAGAAAGAAACAAAGTGTGTGTGTGAGGGGAGGTGGGGGGCGGGGAGCGAAATAAACGAGGAAGGCAAGAAAGGGGGAAAAAAAAGTGAAAGAAAGGGACAAAGGTTCTGACGGGGAATCAGTACTTTTGTCTTCAGTGCACTTCTAATTCCAACACCAAACAGACGTCGACGCAGGTACACCAAGCGAAAGTCTATCGGTGTTATTCTGAACAGGAGTACTCACAGGGAATGTTTTTTTTTCAAAGTCACCCCCACCCCTCCCACCCAACTCCCCCAACGCTAATCAGTTTTCGGTAGTAAAAAGTTACACCAGTTTTGATTTTGGCTGATTTTTTTTTTTTTTTTTTTTTTTTTTACAAATCTTCCCTTTCACTAGTATTCGAAAACGAAGACATCAAGTCCTGGATTCAATTATTGACTCAATTATTACATGTCATGTACCATCCTGTGCACCATTCTGGCTCGTGCGGCGTCTGGAGAATATGACAGAAATAGGCAGAGACTGACAAAGAGAGAGAGAAATAGAAAATTCGGTGCGAGAAAGAACACCCTGCCCACCCCTTAAAGACAATCTAAACAGTCCAAAAGAGAAGGGGGAGGCAGGTGTATGATGTTTTACGTCACAGAGTGAACTCGTCTCTCGCCACCTTCCCCTCGGCTCTGCAGCATCCCACGATCCTAGCTGGGGCGTGGTTCGTTCCCCCGGGCTGCTGTGAACGTGGGTGGTAATAGCTTTCACCCTGCTTCCTTCTTGGTATGGGTCCGCGGTAGCGGTGGTACCAGAGAAACACCTCTCTACTCCCCCCCCCCCCCCCACCCCCCACCCCCCACCTCCTATCCACCCAGTAGCATCATCATTCTCGGCCAGATTGAGTTCTTTATGTTTGCGGGGGAGAAAAAACACAAGTTCCGTGAATAACTCTCTCATTTCTCCCCGTCATGCATTTTCTCTTTTACGATAGGGTTAGGCCATCTCTCTCCTCGTTGTGGGTATCTCTCGTCAAGTCTGTTCCCAACATTCTTCTCTCTCTCTCTCTCTCTCTCTCTCTCTCTTTATCTATCTATCTCTCCCGGCCCCTCCTTCCCCTCCCTCTCTCTCCCGTTACCTCCCAACTCAATCTTCCATTACATTCACATATCTTCTTGTATGCATCCATGGCCTTATCCCTCTCCCTCCCTTTTTCTGTCTCGGCAGTTGACCTGCTAAACATGTTCAACATCTATTTCAGTTTTACACGACGTGAGGAAAGATGTGTTTGGGATTTTTGATTTTTTTTTTTTTTTTAGCTGTTTTCAGAAAACATATGCATTCCGAAACAAGACAGCCAATCTCTGATACGGACAGCTGCATCATAAATCGTGTCTCCCTTCTGTTTGTATAGTTTTGGTTGTTGTTGTTTTGCTGTTGTTTTGTTTTTGGTTCTCTATTTTAGTTCGGCAGAATGTTCTCAATACAAGTTAAGTCGTGGATGTCACGGCTGTGTGTTTCGTGCCAAGGCATCAACTCCAAGCCAAAATACAGGCATGTTCAATAAAAAGAAAAAAAAAGTTTTGGTTTTTGTCAATCTTGAAACCTGGCTGTGCCAAGATGATGCTAGCCTGCCAACCGTTCCCCTGTTATTTATATCAGTCTTCGTTAACTGTACGAAGTGGCACGAAACGTTATGGTCATCTCAATTTATTCCGTTTCTGTTCTTTATTGACCAAATGACTGCAAAAAGCCGTAATTTGTTTTTTAAACCGAAAAGGAATCAAACGATGTTTCTAAAAAAAAAACAGGGCTAACAAGGATCGATTCGAAACGCTGTTCACGATTAGTAACGTATACTATTACCCAACTAATTTTTTTTAAACTACAGAAAATAAACAACGTTTGCTTCCTTTAGGCAAACGATACAGTGTTTCCAAGAACATTATCGGGAGTAATGGTCCTCATGGGAGTGTCAGAAGCTGATTGTGTGTGTGTGTGTGTGTGTGTGTGTGTGTGTGTGTGTGTGTGTGTGTGTCGTCAGGTAAACACAGGCATCCTTTAAAGATACCTATCAACGATGAAATACACTTCGCTAAATAGGAATGTAATAGTTTCTTTGGTGATTACTCCAACTAGCAACTGCAACAAACAACTAATACCACCACAACAACTGAGTATTCATTTTGTGTTCGTGATGTGACGATCATTATATTTTTTTAACAGTACAATTCACAATACTAAAACACAAAAAGCTCTAAAGACACAAAAATATGACGAACGCCGGGACTTGCACAGCAACAATAGCAGCTCCAAATCTTAACTCACAGTAAGTCACAAACTGTTCCATCTCTCTCTCTCTCTCACTGACACAAACGCGCACACACACACTCACACACACACTCACACGTACAGACACACAGGCATATGAACAGACAGACAGATACACAGACACACACACACACACACACACACACACAGATCCATTGTGGACATAATGGCCACAGCCTCCTGTCGCTTGCTGTCCCAAAGAAACCTGTTCCAGTAATTGATTTCCATGGAGAGACTGGGGCAGGAAGAAGCGGGGGTGCGGGGGGGGGGGGGGGGGGGGGGGGAGTGGACAAAGAGAATAACGGAGACAGAGAGGGGGAAAGAGTAATGGAAAGAGAAAGTGAAAGGAAAAAGGCAGGGAGTGAGAAGGAGAGTGAAAGATGGGAAGAGACAGAAGGAGAACAAGATAGATAGAGAGATGTGTCAGGAAATGGAGAAACTTTAACAGGCAGACAAGCAGACAGTGAAAGCGAAAGAAAAAGAAATTAACCCCCCCCCCCCTCACCCCCAACCCACACCCCGGCCCCCAAAATGTATGCTGAAAGTAAACAAGCCGCACTACCAAAGTGAAACACAAATGCTTGAATATATCAATAAATAAAAAAAATAAAACGATAAATTAGAAAAGAAATAATGCCGCGGACAGACATACAAACAGACAGGGAAATAATTGAGACTAGGAAGGACAGTGAGGTGGCCAAACAGGAAGCGCGGGGGGGGGGGGGGGGGGGGGGGGGGGAAAGGGGACGGAGATGATATTGTTATAAGAAAGGGAAAAGAGTGAGAAACAGTGGAGAACGAGTTGTCTCAAGACGAACTTATAATAAGCCAGCACACAAGGTCAGACCCGAATCCAGTTGATAGCAAGTCAGGCAGGCAACCGTCCACAATCTCCACAGTCCGTTTCAAGCCACACTGTCAATTCATTGCGTTGTGCTATCCACAAGCTTCTCCACCCTATCCCCCAACACACACACACACAGACAGAGACACACACACACACACACACACACAAACGGCGATCTTCTTATCAATTTTGCACTTTCACCAAACTTCGCACACACACACACACACACACACACACACATACATACATATATATATATATATATATATATATATATATATAACATGCAGAACGAAACAGCGGTCCAGGCTTTTCGCCTCATCCAAGGAAGCAAGCTAAGTTATCTCAACCTCCGTAAATCTTTCACTGACGACGCCAAGACTATCTCTCTTTCAACGAGAGAGATCGGCGGAGGGAAAGAGAGCGAGGGGGGGGGGGGGACAGTGAGAGAAAGAAAGAGGGTGATAGAAAGAGAGGGGTGAGAGAAAGACTTCGAGACAAAGACGAACACAAGACAGAGTGAGACCGAGAAACAAACAGATAGAAAGAGACAGAGGGAGATTCAACAGCGTACAGAGGAGCCTTCAGGTAACACGTCTTCCTCTTTAACAGTAAACAAATAAACGAAAAACGGCTGAACTGCCACGGATGATTCAGCCAGACATATCTGCAAGGACAATGACAACGGAGCGTTGACAACCAGCAGATAAACAAGCTCCGAGTGCAACCGACCAACAGGCGCCGGCAGCACACGTGCACGCTAAGGACCCTCACAAACTAGTATGGAAACACTAAATCAAAACAAACAATAACATACAAAACAAAAAACATAACCCCATCCTATCACTAGAGACGGGGAGAGGAGTGGGGGGTAAGGGGGGGGGGAAGCGGTAGGGGGCGAACAAGAAACTGCAAAGCGTAACATAAAATTGCGGGTGGAAAACAAGTACAAACGGGAACACAAAAACATCAAGAGCGACAGGGGGCATAACTCTGATAGCACACAGCACTGGGAACGTGCCCCCAGGCCGGGAATGCGCTGCTTGCGGGAACAGGTAACTATGGGAAAGAAGGCTGACTAAATCTATGACCCGACGAAACATACAACTCTTGGAACAGAGAACTCCAGGAATATGTAATTATTTTTGTGTGTCATTCTTGGAACATGGGAGGGCTCTGTTGCGGGTGTACATGCGGACACGTACCTCCACAGATAAGCGAAGGAACCAAAAAAAAAACAAAAAAAAGTGACAAACTGCACTGAAAACAGTGCGTAGAACGCTGACGAACTTTGCAATTGCCAAAAAAGAATGCGAGAAAAAGTTGTCTTGGCACCCGCAACTTCGTCAGCCAGAGCATGGAATTCGTTTGATTGGTTCTAGTACAAAAAAAAAAAAAAAAGTTTTCGTCAGCTTTCAGCTAACCAGCACGGACACAGCTGTGGCTGCCAGTCCCAATTGCTGCATGGACTGGTGTTCAGGTGCAGGGACGATGCTGCAGCATAACTCATTGTTCCCCAACATATATTGTTGTCGACATAATAAGGTCACCGGCGACAATGTGAACGCGTCTCACGGTATATTCCGTCGCCAGTCTTCAGAGCAAACAATTCACCTTGGACGCAACACACACACACACACACACACACACACACACCGTTCAGTGGTATTAACACGCAATGGAAAAAACAGTGATGGGAAGATCGGATCGACGCAAACAGACTGGACAAACAAACGAAGAGAGAGAGAGAGGGAGTGAGAGAGACAGAGAGAGAAACAGAGACAAAGAGACAGCACCACAATATCCATTTGAGGATTTATTAACACATCAACAATTCCGATACCAAGAAAGAAGAGAATCCAAAACAGTTCTGTGAAATACGCGTGGATGACTGATACAGTGATAATGAAGTTGTCGTGACAAGGTATTAAAGACACAATGCAGTCATTCCGTGGAACTCATCCCTCCACACATTCACTGGTCAGAAGATACCCCTATGATGTTTTCACAGACAGGTCTCCATAGTTCGGAAGAAACCGCGGCAATGTTTTAACAGTTATCCTGATTCGGTAGATAGCGCGGCAATGCTTACAGACAGGTGTCCAAAGATCCAAAGATACCGCGACGATGCTTTGAAGACGGGGTATCCATGTTACGGAATACACCGCGGCAATGAATCAAGAAAGAGATATCCATGGGTCTTTAACAGACACGTGCCCATGGGTCAGAAGTGTAAACAAAAACAGCTCTCACAGAAAAATATCCAGAGGTCGGAAGGCACCACCAAATACAGGTACCCGAACATGTATCCCGGACAGTGCTTTGACATACAGGCATCCAGTGGGTCGGAAGATGAGAGGGAAGACACTGCTGTTGCTTATAGTCCAGTCGACCCTACAAGGCCATAATGATCAGGGCCGGGGTTGGAAGACAGCATGGCAATGAATCAACAAAGAGGGATCCTATCCATGGGTCATTAACGCACACGTACCAAGGGGTTGGGAAGCAGTGTACCAAAACATGCATTAAGCAGGACATTCAGCAGACAGTTACCTATGGGCTCTAGCTGTCAGCAACGGGCATGGACCCAATGAGCCGTGAAACAGGCTGTTCCAAAACACTGGCACCCACACACCTTTACTTTGGGAAGACTGCTGCTGTGAAACTTGCACGGCAGTTCATCCGCGAGGAATCTTTTTTTAGGGCAGGCGGGGTGGGTGGCTGTGTATGCGGTGTTTGTGTCTGTATGAGAGAGGGAGGTTGAGAGAGAAATAGAGCAGGGAAGAGAGAGGAAGTACATGGATAGAGAAAGACAAAGACAGAGACTGGAGTTCGTCTGGAAGCAAAGCGCTGGGTTCCAACCCCCTGCCCCCATCCCTCTCTCTCTCTCTCTGAATGTATGGGTGTGTAAGTGTGTGTGTGTGTGTGTGTGTGTGTGTGTGTGTGTGCGTGTGTGTGTGTGCGTGTGTGTGTGTGTGTGTGTGTGTGGGTGAGGGTGAGGGTGGGAGAGAGAGAGAGGAGAGAGAAAGTATTCACACAAATAACAATACACATTATTTTGTGAGGAATCAGGATACGGAAGTTACTGATAAACGCAATAAAAACGCAAAAGAGCATGCTTTCACTCACCATCCCCCAGAAAATAATCGGTTCATCTTTCTCCCTGTCTGACTCTCTCTCTCTCTCTCTCACACACACACACACACACACACACACGAGCAATGGTCCGGGACTTATTCCTCCGAAGCCCCCCACCCCCCGGGAGAGTGGGGCAGGGGGAAGAAACAAAGAGGACAGAAAGCAGGTAGGGTTAAAAGGATAAAAGGAGTCGGTGGGTATCATTCAGGCGCTCCTCACACGGTGGTTGGATCACACAATACGTTTAGCTGTCAGCGACAAAAGACACGTTCTGTGAGCCGTAGAAAGGCCCGCGTTCATTCACTGGCACAACGCTGTCTACCAGTAACTACTGCTGCTTTGAAGCCCATAGGACAAACACTCCAGTTTGTCCAGAAAATAAATCACAGGAGTCTGAGCGAGAGGTTGTACAAAACAGTGACCTGTTGTAGGTCACACACACACACACACACACACACACACACGCATGCGCGCGCATACATACACAAACATAACACAACACAATAGAACAAACACAGAGCACCACTTCCCACACTGCTGTCAGTTCTTCACTCTCTACCTCAAGTTGACAGTAGTAGTAGTAGTAGTAGTAGTAGTAGCAGTAGCAGTTGCAGCAGTAGTAGTAGCAGCAAGTGAACGAGCAAATGAATAGATAAAATCAAAAGTAAACAAACATACAAAATTAGTTTCCAATCAATCAGTAACTACCTTCGAACTACGACTTGACAAAAGAAGGACTAAAACTATGTGTACCTGGAAACATTAGTTCATCAAAGGCAGCAACACCAGGTGTGTTTTTGTTTGTTTGTTTGTTGTTGTTTTGTTTTTGTTTTTGTTTTGTGTGTGTGTGTGTGTGTGTGTGTGTGTGTGTGTGTGTGTGAAGGGAAACCACCAAACAAACCACAGCTTCTGGACAGACGTCGTTTTGGTCAGTAACTCTCAGGATTAAAGCCCTGTGCACACGCGTTAATATATGTTCGCCGCTAAATCATTCCTGCCTGAAATTCCACGGCGTTGCCGTTGCCGCCCCCTTTCCTTGGTGGCTGATTAATTGCATTTGTATGCGTTTGTCAACGCCACACCTGTCAATCTGACAATGATTGATGACGAAACAATCCGTTATTGTTCCCAGACAAACAATCCCCTCTTCCTCCTCGAGCCTTGTACGAGTATCGGAGTGGATGTTGTTATTGCATTGTGCAAGAGATCAATAACTAGTTATCGACCTCGGCTCTGTCTTAGAACGTGGTTTTACGCTTGTTAGACCTCAGCAAGAACCTGGATTGTTGTTGCAGTAGTATTGCTATTACGTACAGTAGTTTCGTTATCGTAGCTTCTGTTGTTTTGTTGTTTCTGTTGTTGTTCTGCTGTTGTGGAGGATGCGAATTGGTTAATATCAGCGATGAAGGCTTAAGTTCTGAACAGGTTTAATCTTGTTTGAGTCATTGGAGTGCTTTGTGTTGGAATGAGTACTTATCAGCAACATGATCTCCTTTCAGCTTCATTCCTGGTCTTATTTTCTTGATCCTCATTACGTCTGGTGCGCAAGGACATTGAACCAACTTGGGGCTTGAACACACTGCTGTGTAAAACATAGGAAATGGCTGCAATAGAGAAGTGGCTAACCCGCTGGACGTGGAAACAGGCGCCGGCGGCACACGTGCCATAATATTCAACCAATCTTCCACGCCCGACCTTCCGCAAAAAAAAAAAGAAACCCCACAAAACAACACTCCCTTACTGCTCTCCCTTCCACACACATACACACACGCGCGCGCGCGCACGCACACAATCCAAGCCCAACAGATAAGACAGTCACTATTTTCAGACCACTAACACGCGCCCCTTTAATGTGTTACTTTCGGGACACCCATCACAGGTGATATGGCTAACAGGGGTAAACATCCCAGGCAAGTGAAGGGAGGGTGGCTACCCATCCAAAGCAACACGGACACCACCCTAACGACAACACGTTAAGACAGGCAGCGAAAATACCGATTTTATTGTTGTGATGTTTGTGGTTCTAATTCACAACCTCATGGCTGCCAGCACGACGCTCAACCAATTCAGTCAGCCACGTGCCATGTATACCCAACATGAACCCTACAGGCTGCACCTTTTCAGATACTCCACCCCCAAAAAACGTACACCCATGCATCTCTCTTCAGATCAACGACACAAATCCTGCAGCCGAACTTTACAGACAACCCATCCACGAAAATCACACCCATAAATCTCGCGCATTGTTCGGCACGACGATGGTTGCTGACGTCACAGCGGAAGTCTGTGTGTGTGTGTGAGTGTGGAGAGTGTAACGATTTCCGGTTGAAGGCTTATCAGGGGAACCCCAGTTTGGGCGTGCAGTTTAAAGTGGCATGATGTATGGAACAAGCCACAAAGAAAATGGACACAATGAAGCCGGGTAGACTGCATTAAACTTGCATGTCCTACTCGCCGGGGAAATGGCGGGAAAACACCACAAAAACATCAATCGATACAGAATGTGTTGTGTGTCCTGTTGCTGCTCCTGTTTGCCCTATTGTTGCTGTTGTTTTGGGGGGTTTATCTTTATTTTTACGAATTTTGTTTCTGTATTCATCTACTGATTTATTCAATTATCAGTCTGTTGTTGTGCATTATTCTTTGACATTTCTCCGCTTTTTCCAGCAGCTATAATTCATATCCCATCCAACCCACTTTGTCCTACTGTGTATGATCTCTCTCTCTCTCTCTCTCTCTCTTCGATCCCTGGTTGTCTCCATTCCCCTTTTGTGTATTGTGGCCAAAGGCATATCTGAATCACACCGCTTCTGAGGTCTCTTGTTTTTTCTCTCTCGCGCGTGTGTGTATGTAGGTGTGTGTGTGTGTGTGTGTGTGTGTGTGTGTGTGTGTGTGTGTGTGTGTGTGTGTGTGTGTGTGTGTGTGTGCGTGCGTGCGTGCGTGCCTATGCGTTTTAAATGTGAATCTGTATGCAACTGTGTGCACACGTGTGTGTGTGTGTGTGCGCACGTGTATGTGAGAGAGAGAGAGAAGTGTGTGTGTGTGTGTGTGTGTGTGTGTGTGTGTGTGTGTGTGTGTGTGTGTGTGTGTGTGTGTAGGAACGTTCGCTGTGAAAAGAAACATGCTTATAAGGCGTCATGCGTGTTACTAAACACTCTCATAAGACAAGGTAACATGTCATTTCATGTAATCCAACACTGTGCTCATTCCGTCACAACCCTGTTCTTACTGGTTACAAACATTTAAGGTGTACGTACATGTGCTGTAAACATGCCCCTGTTAAAGCACACTTAACGAGATCCGCCCATATAACATGTTTAAACTTTTGTACAGAATTAAAATCGATGCCGCTTCTATGCGGCCATACACAAAAAATCTTCCTACCAGAATTTATATTCTTAAACCACCAGTTTAGCAAGTGAAAGGAGCATGAAAATAAAGAAAAATAATATTCTGTTTATCATTTTGATAACAACACAGGTGCAAAGTTTCATCGCTTCAGTAAAATTACAAGAAAAGATAAATTGTAAACGAGCTACTTACTTTAACTGCCCAATACAAACGTGCAGCAAATCTATGATATCATAATTCATTGCAGTTATGTTTTCATTGTTGTGAGTGATACACACGTCTGCTTATTACGCTAGTTTGATGAAAGCATTCGTATTCTTTTCACGTTTTCGCCCATGTGTGTGTGAGAGAGAGAGAGAGTGAGTGAGCGTGCCTGTGTCTGCGCGCGCGCGCGCGCTCGTGTGTGTGTGTGTGTGTGTGTGTGTGTGTGTGTGTGTGTGTGTGTGTGTGTGTGTCTTTTGGGGATTATTTCAGGTTTAAAAAACAAACAAAAAAACAAAAACAAACAAAAACAAAAAAACAACGTCAGCGTCAAGTTCCACGGATCAGTTCGGCTGAAGTAAACAGACTTTTTCATGTTTCTATTTTTTTCCTTGCTCAGCATCCCCCCCCCCCCCCCCCCCCGCCCCATCTCTCTCTCTCTTCTCTGTTTGCCTGCTGCCTTTAAGCAGCTTGCACAGACCCACTATCAAGGCATTAGAGTATCACGCTGTGTAACACGTTTCGTCGTTAAATCTCCCTCTCTTCCCTCCTACTTCAGTCTGTTAAAACTTCATGACAACAACACAACCCTTTTTTTTTTTTTTACTTCGCTGCATCCAAACCCATCCTCTCCTCCACTCCCGAACATCTTCTCTTTTTTTTTTTTTTCTTTTTTTTTTTTTTTGTTAAAACCCTCTCTCTGTATATGTATGTATCTACCACTCTGTCTCTGACTCTCTCTCTCTACCGTCTTTCTTTCTTTTTTTCTTTTTTTATGATGTTCCCCATCACGCTAGCGGTTCTCGTCTGCCTGCTCGGTCCACACCTCTGCACGTGCATTTGTCGAATGGGTTCCAGACACACTCACACCTGACTTGTCGGGGTTCCCCCCCTCTCCCTTTTTCTTTTTTCTTTCCTTAAAAAAAACACACACACACACTCGGTTGAGTGTAGTCAAGCAAATTATGCAGTCGAAAAGAGAGTGAGAGAAACAGCTTAGAGTGAGGAGGTGGGGGGGGGGGGGTACAGGGTGAGAAAGGGAGATAGAAAGAGAGAGACAGAGACAGACAGACAGATACACACACACACACACACACACACAGATAGATAGATAGATAGACAGATAGACAGACAGAGAGAGAGAGAGAGCAAACAAGGAAAAAAAAATCCAGTTATCTCGCACTATAACAACGCCATGTACAAACACTGCGTTCTGGGAAATGGTCGAACTCACTCACTCACTCGCGTATTTTCATTTCTAAATTGGTGGCGAACTCAAACACAATTATACAAGTTTTTTTCTGCACCAATACAAATATACCATTCCAGGTTTCCCTTTATTCTTTCCTTCTCTCTTTCTTCTCTTCCCTCTTTTTCCCTACTGAGTCCCCCCTCCCCCCCCCCCCCTTCCCCCACCTTCTCCTGTTCCCGTTGTTTTGTCAACTTCTTCCCATGACCGTCCGTCCTCAGAAACAAAGAAAGGAGAGGGAGGGACAGTCACAACCCGTGAGCACGCGCGTGTTCACGTGAACACACATTATCTCTAAGTCAATAGTTCAATACTTCCATGCATGCATCAGGCAAACCGATTCCAGACTGCTGATGGATAGATAAGAGTGCCGGACTTCATCATTTTTTTTTTCAAACTAATCAACCAAATGGAGACCCAGTTTTGGTCTGACCGGAGAGAAAGTCCGCCCCCCCCCCCCCCCTCCCATAACACAAAGGCATGAATGCTGTGTACACCTCTCAGTGATCAAAGTAATGGAGCCCACAGCTAGCTCTCACAAAAATCCATAACTTTACAACGTAACTCCGACGTATGTTCCCTGTGGATTGTAAATGACATCACACACTAACAACCCGCATCTCCGTGAAGAATGATTTCCGGTACCCAAAACCCAAAGCTTTTCACTTGCATGGGGCGTGATTCATGATAACAAAAGCACTGGTGGAAATCAACAATGAAATGAAACTTAATATTAGTAACAGCTGACATGAAGCTGCGTGCTTTCGGCCAATGCATTATAACGCTGAAAGGATTCAACGATAATTGAGGTCATTCACCATTCCTGTTTTTTTTTTTTGTTTCGTTTTTTCCCCACTAAATTGAGTCCCCTATTCTCCTAGCATCGTCAGTTGCCTGTCTCTCCAGACATTTTACATCATCGTAAAGCATCACCAGCGCCATCATCATCATTATAGTCGTTTTCACCATCAATCGAGACACTCAGGGCCTGTTTCCATGACGGTATACCTATGTGTGCAGCAGAGAGTGGAAAAAGCGAGACAGACGACAGCGTCGGACAGTCGGGCGAAAGGAGAAAGCAACAAGAGTAAACAATCGGTCATAACATCTGTTTCTGCGCAAGTATCCCCACCCCCCGCTCCCACTAAACATAAAATAAAACTCTCTCTGTGTCTGTCTGTCTGTCTCTCTCTCTCATTCATTCATTCATGTGCTTCACTCGGGTAAAAATAAGTTTTGACAAAAAGTCACACACAGACACACACGCACGCACGCACACACACACATTTACATACAAGGGAGAGACAGACACACACGCACGCACACACATTTACATACAAGGGACAGACACACACACAAACACACACACACACACACAAGAGACTGAGAGACAGAGACACAGAGAGAAACACAGACAGACAGAGACACATGGAGACGTGTGTGTGTGTGTGTGTGTGTGTGTGTGTAGGGGGCTGTGACTGCACGTGCAGAACGCTCCAGTCTGTGACCATGTGAGCACGGGACAGAGTGGGCAGCAATCGATTTTTCAGTGCTCTTCGTCTCCCCAAAGACCTCCTCCCCCTCAACGACATCTCTAAGTGCTGTCCGCTTCGTCCGCTATCGGGAACAAAAGGAGAGGGGAGGACACTCAGTACCCGCGCGATCACGTGCAAACACGCACGCGCGCGCGCGCGCACACACACACACACACACACAGGTACACACATACTCACACACACACACACACACTGGTACACACATGCTTACACACACACACACACACACACAGAAAGCGCCACAACGTACACAGAGCACCACTTTTAATGGTACCAGTTTAGAGCTCTTCACTGTACAGGTATAGAGAAAAAGAAACATACAGTGAATAAACACACAGACACAGGCAGAAACACACACACCGAGCGAACGAGAGAGAGAGGGAGGGAGGGGGGCAGAAAGACACACAGAGAGACAGACAGACAAACAGAGACAGGGAGACAGACAGACAGAAACAGGGAGAGACAGAGAGATGAGAGAGGCAAACGGAGAGACACAGAGTGAGAGAGAAAGACGCTGACAGAGAGAAATGAACCATGACGAAAGTTTAATGCCACATGAGCCCTCAAGTCGCCCATTCAGCATTGCGACACACTGCACTGCGACAGAGCACGATGCATGGGCAGCCACTTAAAAATGTCTTCCCCGTCCTTCTCTCCTCGATGTCATTTCAGCTGTTTGCCCCCCCTGGCCCCCCCCCCCCCCCCCCCCCCCCCCCCCCCCCCAACCGGTCCATATTTGATTACAAAGTCAGTTGCAGGGAACGTCAGTCTTAATATTAACCCACGATCAAGGTCATGAAGAACAGGCGTGCAGGGTTCGGACAGCACGGGCTTGAGTGTCTGATGTATAAGGTATTGTATTGTACTGTGTTGTATTGTATTCTATTGCGTTGCACTGCACCGTATTGTATTGTATTGTATTTATTGCATTAAGAATGAATAAATAAAAAAAGACAACAATGATGATAAATAAGCAAATAAATGTAAAAAAACAACAACAAAAAACAAAACAAAAACGCAGACACTCTTCATTTATTTATTTATCTATTTATTCATTTATTTTATTTTCATTATTATTATTTTTTATTTTATTTTATTTTTTCTTTTTTTCTCAAGGCCCGACAAAGCGCGTTGGGTCACGCTGCTGGTCAGGCATCTGCTTGGCAGATGTGGTGTAGCGTATACGGATTTGTCCGAACGCAGTGACGCCTCCTTGAGCTACTGAAACTGAAAACTTATTGAATTGTATTTTATCGTATTGCACTGCATAACGTTATAACGCATTGCATTACTATTTTTCCTCACAACTGACTTCTCAGTAGAATTTGGGCGCCTCTCTTCGGGAGGGTGTGTGTGTGTGGTGGTGGGGTGGGGGTGGGGGGTTGCGGAGGGGAATAGGGGGGCGGAGGGGGGGAGAGAGACTGAGCCCGCCGCCACATTGCAGAAACGCGCACACGGCACATGTACATACATCCAGACAAAGACAAGCCACACACTGCCACACATACCTACCTATCCAACCATCTACCCACATTTACTCCATCCACACCAACTCAGTATGCCAAAATGTGTTGTACCAAACAGCTACCAGCCGTACCATTTGGATCGTCGACATGTCAAGCGGTCAAAAAATGACACACAAACACATACATACATACTACTACTAATAATAATGATAGTGAATATTAAATTTTTTTTTTTTAAACCCAAAAAAACAACAACAATAAAACACTAACGAGAAATCTGATCTACGTGCTTCAAAAAACATTTTTTTATTTACATACTACATCAACTGGAGACCCAGTTTTGGTCATTCACCAAGTACACACACTAAAATGTCACACACACACACACACACACACACACACACACACTGCATACATACTTTTTTTTAAAGATAAATATGTACATAACAGCTGCCTTCCACACATACGCACACATAGGTACGGACTTTCTCATGCACACACAGACACGCACACACACACACACACACACACACACACACACACTGCCACCCCATTCCACCACCCGCCAACCCCTTCCCCCAACCCCCTCCCCCCCAACACACACACAGCCACACACGCGCACACATAAAACACACACGAACACACACACACACACGAACACACACACACACACATAAACACACACTGCCGAAGACACACACACACACAGGCAGTGCCGAATGAGTCGTGCTGAACAGCCGCCGGCCGTTCCGTTTGTATCGTGTGCTTGCTAAAATTGGCTTGCACTTTAAGGGGGGAGGGGGGAGGGGGGCGAGGAGGGGGCTCTGAACATCTGCTAAATGAATCTATGAGCAGGTAAAGCTGTGTTGGCGGACTTGATCAAGGTTGTTGGCAAAAGGGGGAAGGCCGTTTTGTCAGCTCAGTTTCAGGTGGGAGAAGAGGGGTGTGGGTGTGGGGGGGAGAGTGGACGGGGGATAGGGGGGAAGGTGAGGGAGGAAAGCAAAATGGGTCGGTGGGAGTGGTTGGGGGTGGGGTGGGGGGGGGGGGGAGCTGAGATAGGGTGACCTGTGCATGGATATGTGCTTTAAAAAAAAAAAAAAAAAAAAAGTCTAACCCGTCTTTGTTTTATATCCGAATGTATTTCAACACGGTGCACGTCACTAACACCTCTAAAATAACGCGCCCCCCACCAACCCCGTGTGTGTGTGTGTGTGTGTGTGTGTGTGTGTGTGTGTTCTCGTTGACAAAACAATGTACTTATCTGGAACCGACAGTCATTAACTGTATCAACTCAACTTTCATCAGTTGATGATATTTGGTCAAAGGCCTGATCAATAAAACATCCGTACACTCCTCCTTTTTTTGTCCCCAACCTACCGCCTTTCCCCACCGTTCGTTTATACTGTTTCCTCCTCCTCCTCCTCTCCGCGCTGCTGTCATGTCCCTGAACCACTTCTCCTATTCCTTTTCCTGTTCTCTTCCTTCACCTTAACTACCTGTTCAACCTCATCCTCCTTCTGTTTTCCTTCCCCTTCCTCCCTCTCCTCTCCTTCTTTACTCTTCTTCCTCCTTCTCCTCTCCTTCTTCACTACTCTTCCTCCTTCTCCTCTCCTTCTTCACTACTCTTCCTCCCTCTCCTCTCCTTCTTCACTACTCTTCCTC
The DNA here is from genome assembly GCF_041734735.1 of Babylonia areolata. NCBI lineage: Eukaryota > Metazoa > Mollusca > Gastropoda > Neogastropoda > Buccinidae > Babylonia > Babylonia areolata. Next base: position 8,840,536 of record NC_134893.1, on the reverse strand, counting down.
CTTCTCCTCTCCTTCTTCACTACTCTTCCTCCTTCTCCTCTCCTTCTTCACTACTCTTCCACCTTCTCCTCTCCTTCTTCACTACTCTTCCACCTTCTACTCTCCTTCTTCACTACTCTTCCTCCTTCTACTCTCCTTCTTTACTACTCTCCCTCCTTCTACTCTCCTTCTTCACTACTCTTCCACCTTCTACTCTCCTTCTTCACTACTCTTCCTCCTTCTCCTCTCCTTCTTCACTACTCTTCCTCCTTCTCCTCTCCTTCTTCACTACTCTTCCTCCTTCTCCTCTCCTTCTTCACTACTCTTCCACCTTCTCCTCTCCTTCTTCACTACTCTTCCTCCTTCTCCTCTCCTTCTTTACTACTCTTCCTCCTTCTACTCTCCTTCTTTACTACTCTTCCACCTTCTACTCTCCTTCTTCACTACTCTTCCACCTTCTACTCTCCTTCTTCACTACTCTTCCACCTTCTCCTCTCCTTCTTCACTACTCTTCCTCCTTCTCCTCTCCTTCTTCACTACTGTTCTTCCTTCTCCTCTCCTTCTTCACTACTCTTCCACCTTCTCCTCTCCTTCTTCACTACTATTCCTCCTTCTCTCCTTCTTTACTCTTCTTCCTCCCTCTCCTTCACTACTCTTCCTCCCTCTCCTTCACTACTCTTCCTCCCTCTCCTTCTTCACTACTCTTCCTTCCTCTCCTTCTTTACTCCTCTTCCTCCCTCTCCTCCTTTACTCCTCTTCCTCCCTCTCCTTTCCTTTACTCCTCTTCCTCCCTCTCCTTCTTCACTACTCTTCCTCCTTCTCATCTCCTCTTCCTCCCTCTCCTTCTTTACTCCTTCCTCTTTACTCCCCTTACTCCCTCTCCTCCCCCTCTTTACTATTCTTCCTCCCTCTCCTCTCCTTTACTCATCTTCCTCTCTCTCTTTACTCCTCTTCTTCTCTCTCTCTCTCCTCTCCTTTACTACTCTTCCTCTGCTACCCTTTCCTCTTTACTCTTCCTCTCTCTCCTCTCCTTTACTCCTCTTCCTCCCTCTCCTTCTCTTCTTTACTACTCTTCCTCCTTCTCTCCTTTAATCTTCCTCTCTCTCTCTCTCTCTCCTCTCCTTCTTTACTACTCTTCCTCCTTCTCCTTCTCTACTCCTCTTCCTCCCTCTCCCTCCTCTTTACTCCCCTTACTCCCTCTCCCTCGTTACTCCTCTTCCTCTCCTTTACTCCTCTTCTTCTTTCTCCTCTCCTTCTTCCTCCCTCTCCTTCTTTACTCCTCTTCCTCCCTCTTCTCTCCCAATTTACTACTCTTCCTCCCTCTCCTCTCCCTCTTTACTACTCTTCCTCCACCCACCCTCCTCCTCTTTACTCCTCTCCCCCCCCTCTCTCTCTCTCCTTCCCCCGTTCTTTACAGCTCTCCCCGCTTCCTCTTTTCTACTCTTCCTCCCTCTGCCCCCTGTTCCTCCTCCTCCTGTTCTTTTTTTACAATACCTTTCAGTCCTCCTCTTCCAAGTTTTCCTCCGCCGCCCTCTTCACTTGTTCGTCCTCCTCCTCTGTCTGTTCTCTTTCCTTCGTCTTTAATACTTCTTCTTCCTCCCTTCCCTTTTCTTACTTCTCCCTCCTCTAACCGTCCTCCCCCCTCCTCTCTCTCCCCCCACCCCCCCTTCCTGTTTATCATTATCTTCCTCCTAACCTCCTTCTGTATTTCCAATTCCTCTCTCCTGATTCTTCGTTCTCCTCAGACTGTGTACTCCTTCCTCTTCCATCTCTTGCTTTTCTTCTTCTTCTTCCTCCTCCCTACTTCTGTACACCCCCCCGTCCTCTTGACTAATTCTTTCCTGTTCTCCTCTTTCTGTTCTCACCCCCTTTTTCCACAATACTACTATTTCTCCTGCAGGAGGTTGAGAACCTGTCCATAAAGACAGCAGGATCCCGAAGATGCTTTTGTATGGCCAGCTGAAGGAAGGCCACCGTGAACTTGGAAGACCCTGAAAGTGATTCTAGGACACCTTGAAGACAAACCTCAAAGCCTGTGACACAGACATCGCTTCCTGGGAAACCGATGCCCTTGACCGCTCTCGCTGGAGGATGCTGTGCTGTAGTGGCATAAAGACGTTTGAAAACAAGAGAACGCTGGCCATTAAGGAGAAGCGTGAGCAAAGGAAGCAGGGCTCAACTTCTGGAGACGTTTTCCCTTGCAACACCTGTGGGAAGTGCTGCGCATCCAGAATCGGCCTCTTCTCCCATATGAGGACACACATCGACAGATAAGCCTGCCTGCCTACTCATCCGTCGGACCGACGAGAGACTCCATCACTATTTCTTCTTCTTCTTTAGTCTTCCTCATCATGTAACTGTTTATTTTTCCTCTATATTCCTTCCGCTTCATCCTCCTATTTTACTGTTCTTCTTCCTCTGCACTGGTTTTTTCTTTCATTCCTCGTCTGCTTACTGTCCTCCTCCGCCTCCTCCACCCCACCCCCCCCCCCCCCCTTTTTTTCTAAACCGAGGGAGAAGGTGTAGAAAGTGGGAGGTGTTTGCAGAGGAGCCGTTAATGAAGGCTTGTGAAGCAGGAAGTGGGAACTAATTTGTCTCTCTCCCGCCCCCACCCACCCACACCCCCTAACCCCTCCCCTGACTGGCAGGCAGCACCCAAGGCCTGGTGTGTGTGTGTGTGTGTGTGTGTGTGTGTGTGTGTGTGTGCGTGTGTGTGTGTGCGTGTGTGCCTGTGTGTGAGTGTGTGTGTGTGTGTGTGTGTGAGTGTGTGCGTATGCGTGTGAGTGTGTGCGTATACGTGTGTGTGTGTGTGCGCGCGCGCGCGTGTGTGTGGTTTTGTGTGTAGGAGGGAGGTGTATGTGTGTGTGTGGGGGGGGGGGGGGGGAGTGGAGGGGAACATTGCCTGGCTTAACACGAAGTACAGCCGGTAGCACGGCTTGGCACCTGACGCCAGACACGCTTTAGAGAAATTAACAAAGCCCACTTCACTTCAGACAATTATTGTGGGTTTACATCAGGGGCCGTGTCTGAAATTGGGACGGGGTTGTTCCTTTTTTTTTCTTTTCTATTTTATTTATACCAAGTGACAAAAAAGATAAACAAAAGAAAGAAAGAAAGATAAAGACTCCCTTATAAAAAGCAACATAAGGAACAACAGCCGAAAGGCGTGGCTGCTTCATTCTTCTTTTTCTTTCTTTATTACCTTGAACAGATTATCCATTTTCTCGACAGTCGATCTGAGTTTTGCAATGGCTTGCTGACATGCAAACAGACTGTATAAAAAAAATATATAAATAAATAAACAAAATCAAGACACAAGCCCATCAAGAAAGGTCCTAGAAATGAAACGTGTCTGACATACGGATTTAGAAAACACGCAAACTGAATTCTCACGTCCTTATTGAATAATCCGTCATGCTTGAAGACGATGTTAAAAAACAACAACCTGGAAATATAAAAATGATAATAATAATAATAAAAATAACAATAATAATAATAATACTAATACTAACAATAATAATAATAATAATAAGGAGCTCCCGGAAAAGCGGACTGACCATTGGCGACAAGTGACCTTGCTAAATGTTCTCACACACACACACACACACACACACACACACACACACACACACACACACCTTTGTCTGTAATTACTTGATGATTGTGAGTAGAGAGGAGACAGGGGAACGAAAAGAAGAGTTGGAACAGAGCAGAAAGGGAACAGAAGACAGAAAAAACAAAGTATGAAACGAAGAAAAGTACGGAAAGAGTGAGAGAGTGAGTGAGATAGAGAGAGAGAGAGAGAGATGGAGAGAGAGAATAAAGAAAGAAAGAACACTGAGACAGACAGACAGACAGACATAGACACAGACACACACACACACAGAGACAGAGAGAGAAAGCGAGACAGAGACAGAGCTGAGAGAAATGATTACTGAAGCAGACAGGCAGACAGATTGACGGGCAGCCAGACACAGACACAGAACTGGGAGCTTCAGCTCAATATTGAAGATGTCTGTAAGAATTTCTGGCATGTCAGGGAAAACAAGAAGACGAAATAAAAACAGAAAGAAAAAAAACACACACATAAAAAAACCGCAGCAGGAGAAAACCGAAGAGACGTGTGTGTGTGTGTGTGTGTGTGTGTGTGTGTGTTGTGTGTGTGTGTGCGCGTGCATGCGCACGTGTGTGTGATCGCATGTGTGTGGGGGAACGAGGAGGGGGGGATGATGGGTGTCATGTGGGTGTGTGAAGATAGGTGTTGTGTGTAGGTGTGTATGGTCGTGGGTGCGTATATTCAGCCAGCCTCGTCTTTGAAAAAAACCCAACAACCGCCGTCATACCAAAGAAAATGGCAATAATAAACAACTGCATAAAACCAAAAACAACCGGGCAAGAAGTTTAGACAGGCAGAGTTGGTTCCTCCACTCCTATCTTTGCACCACACTTTGCAACAAAATCACAAAGGAGTTGAAATCAGCAACAACGACTTAACAAGGACAAAACTTACTACCAGAAGGCAGTAAAATCGTCCGCAAAACTACAGGGTTCAGCTAAGACGGCAAATGCAGACGACGATTAATTTTATGTCGTTAAAACCACAAACCACTAAGAGAAAAGTTCGAGTATGAAGACGACAATGATGAAGTTAATGACAAACAATGACGACGATGATGGTGATACTGAAAATGAATCAATTCATAAAGGGCAACGTCCTGTCTCTTCTACGCCGCCCACTTCCCCACTCCACCCAATCCCAGCCTCTCCACACCCCCCCCCCCACGACCCCCCCCCCCCCCCCCCCACACACACACACACAAAAACCTTTTTCTTTTAGATGTAACGAAAACCGATTAACATACAAAATAACACAGTGTTCTGCCGGCCTGGATCGTGCTACTGCTACTCCCGATCACATATAATGGTCTGGCGTAAAGCAAGCAAGGACAGGCCCCTGTTGTTGACACACTCAGTTTGGTCTCCCCCACAAGGTGACAGGAGAAGAAATTTACTGGAACGAGATAGGAGAACGAGGACAAGGCCGGACTCGGCACGTGAACTACGGATTTTTTTGTTTTTTTTAATTTTTTATCAGTGGTCGGGATAGTAACCCACACACTGTGTGCGGAGAGAGAAAAAATCTGTTGCAAAAAGAAAAAAAAAATCAATAATTATATGTGCGTGCGAGAGAAGTCGGCTGCTTAAATGTAACGCCTATCTCTCTCTCTCTCTTTCTCTCTCCCTGCAAATAGAAGAACATAACACACACACACACACACACACACACACACACACACACACGCATAAACACACACACACACACACACACACACACACAAACGCATAAACACACACACACACACACACACACCCCTTCCACACACAGCCCCAGCTACGATTTCACCCATCCAATCCATCTATGCCATGTTCTAACCAGCCACAGACAATGACATAGATACCCAACCTCCCCCGCCTTCACAGCATCGCCCTCTACCCCTACTCCCCCACCCCCCTACCTTCCTCCCCCTCCAAATCCTTAACGTTCTCTTGAGCCACTTCCAGAAACACAGGAGCGAGTCAAGTCACCAAGGAAACAGGCCAAGCCACCAACCCCCTCTTCCACACCCAAGCTCTATAACACCAGCAGAGACGAGACAGCTGACGATATCGGGGGACACAACAAACTGGTACTGGGGGACTAGATGTCATCAACAGCAGTCACTCTTATCCCCCTCCAGTTCTTTCTTCTTATTGTCTATTTAACCGCAATCCTTTGAAATGGTACTGTCAATCAGAATCCACTGACATGTGCAGGGAAAAAAAATGACATTAACAACAATGATGGTGATCAAAGGTAAATCAATCAATCAACAAATCCTCGAAACAGTAGAAAACAGGGCGGAGAAGACAGGTTTGCTGACTGGCTAATAATTTATTATCCACTAAAATAATTCACCTTCAACCGTTTTGCCAAACTTCCCTTTCTGTTCCCATTTTCACCCATAATGTCGCCTTGGGATCAATTCAACTCAGACACGACCATAGAGAAAAGGAAACAATGCACAAAGAATCAGCCTTTCTTTATTTACCGACCAAACATTTATGTCAGCCAAGGCCCAAAATTAAGAGACTGGTGATGTCCTTTTTTTTTCTTTACAAAACCTCTATGCACCATTTTCCTCACCAGTCTTGCGAATTTCAATTCCCCTTTCACTCCCCTTGCATAGAATTACTGGGAAAAGCAGGTCCAGTGACGTCAGCCAAAACACAAATCGGCCAATTTCTGTAACTGGTCATGACGAATCAACAGACGACAATCATATTCCGACTACGCACGGGGCACTGCCGCCTGCGAGACCACATGTACCGAATAAAGCTGTCACACACTCCTGACTGCCCGTGTAAGACAGGCCCACAAACCCCGGAGCACATCCTGCAGTCCTGCCCCCTGTATCAAGATGCACGGACGCAGCAGTGGCCCTATGGAGCCACACTGGCAGAAAAGCTCTGGGGCACCAAAGAAGATCTCATCAAGACCACCACCTTCATCTTCAGCATAGGACTGCAAGTCTGAGACCATGATCACGGGGAACGCAGAAGAAGAAGAATCAACAGACAGACAGACAGACATGTCCCCATGGGTAGGTATACCGAAGAAGACTGTCCTCCCAGACTTCCTATTTCCACGTCCCACCTCTTCCCACGCACGGCTTTACAACTGTCCATTAGGCAGCTGACATCTGTCTTCCGGGAGAATTTTCCTTCGGCAGTTGTTGTCCAAAAAATGGACGTCACAGTCCTTTCTGAGTAGTGTGCACGTGATAAAAGCAATGTGTATTCAGTTTGAAAAAAATGGCAAAGTAAAAAAAACAAAAACAAACAAAAGTGCAAGTTATTATCGTTGCACCAGTGGCAGCTTCTATTTTGAGAATTGTTTGATTTCTTTTTTAAAGTGCAGCAACGATGACAATATTGAAGCGTGTTTTCTGGGCAATGTACGTGACTGGACTGTCAACAACTATAAAGGCGAAAGGTTTTACTGCGCACTTTTTGTTTGTTTGTTTCAAACGTAAGGCCAACGTGGGTCTCCTTCCCTGCGAACTGCCAAACGTTAGGGATCACTTTACTCCCGTTTTCTTTTCTTTCTGTTCTTTTTCTTGTCTAACTGGTTACTACTCAAACTGGCTTCTACCGTTTCGTTGGTGGCGAAAGAACACAGCGTCAAACCAGCTTCAGTGTTCGTGACGCACTGTTGACGAAAGGGAAGAAGCACGGACGTCCTGGAGATTGTGATGATACTTCCAATACCTAACAAAATGTTTGTGTTCTCACAACGTTAAG